>NC_046372.1:48553007-48853007 GCF_011125445.2 Fundulus heteroclitus
AATCCATTCTACAGCACCTAATAATGCAATCATTTAGTAAATTAGCCCAATAGTTTAGAGATAACTGAATTCTTCTCAATGTCGGGAAGTCTGAACAACAACTCTTAATGCATCACGTGACTTTTGGCACAAATTTACCGCAGCGTGGGTGGGATTGTTTCTTAGTCGAGCAGAGGCTGTTTTGTGTGTGCAGAGACCATTTTGTACTGGAGGAAAACTTATAAATGATATTTGAGTGCAAGGTTGGCGGACAGTTTGCAAAACAATTTCTTTTTTTGTGAAACACATCTTTTTGTGTGCAAAACAAGTTTTATTTGTGTGCAACACCTTTTCTGTTTACAACCTTTTGGCAGGAAACTCCATAACTCTTGCTGCAGCATTTTGGATCAGCTGAAGACTTTGAACTGCATTTCAACCAGTAAAGTAATGTTTAAACCAGGGGTGTCAAACGTACGGCCCGCCAAACGATTTGGTCCGGCCCGGTGGCCAAATGCAATATCATTATTCAACGGCTGTATCTCCTTGCTGCATCAACCGATCTGCACCTGATTTCACTGCCGAACGGGTTCGTGTGAATTGCCCGGTGGACGTGCGCGTAAAATGCGTGACATTTTCTGCGGTGGCTGGCGGCAGGCGGTGCGCGTACCCCAGCGGTGCTTGGCTGCGAGGGCCGCTCATCGCCGCTTGCGGCTTTAATTATTATTATTATTTATTCTTGGGACTTTTGAAACGGCTTTTTGGAGGCCTAAACATGCATGAAAACTCACCAAACTTTGCCCAAAATTGTCCCCCGTGAGAAATCGCATGATTTTAGTGTAATTGAAAGCGGGCGTGGCAAACCCGCTCAACAGCGCCAACTAGAGTGAGTTGGGCCAAACCGTAACACGTAGAAAGCTGAAATTTTTTACCTAGGTAGCTTTCTTAAAGTTATGAAAAAAAGTCTATTGTGGGTATGCTCTAAAACCCACAGGAAGCCTGCCATTTTGGGTCAAAGGGTAAAATATTGACGGTTTTTGCCTCAAACTTTAACGAACTAGTCCTAGGCATTTTAAGCTATCACTTTCAAATTTTTTCAGCGTGGAGATGAGACCTTGAGGGTTAAAAGTTATCAAAGGTTTTATGAAATATGCATATTTGCCTGAGCTGTCACATTGCAAAAATCAGGTTTGTGGAAAACCATTAAAAACGCATTAAATCAGTAAGCCCCAAGCCATGCTTTGTCTGAGAATTATGAAACTTGGTAAGCAGATGTAACTTCTCAGTCCCTACAAAAAAGTCTCTTGGACCAATTGTGTAAACCCTAAAGAAAGTCAATTAATTTTCATCAAAGATGTCATTTTGTCATAAACACGGGTATTATTTTTGACCACAAGATGGCAGCATAATACTTTGAACCTCTGATTTACCCATGTCTATTCTTAATCACTCTTACTTTTATTTATCGACTCTTTAGCTTTCTTATCAGCCATTTAATTACCTTTCATTCCTATATGTGCAGGAACCCAAAGAAACACAGCTGATAACCCCATCATCTGAATATGATATAATATTTGTTGAATTACTAATAAGATATCTGGACGGCTTTCTGAATGATTTCTTTTTAAACTGATCAATGATGAACTTGAATCTGAACATATGACAGCTCTTAATGGTCTCACTTCCTCAATCCATTCTACAGCACCTAATAATGCAATCATTTCTGCCGTATAAACAGATATTCCTTCATTTAATTTCTTCCCTATATGCAGTTTAAACTCTGGAATTATTACACCTACTCCAGTTTGTCCTAATTGATTTTTTTGATTCATCCGTATACATTTTTACATAATTATAAAACTGTTCTATATATTCCTCCACTATTAAAGAATTACATATATACATTTTATCTGTATTTTTCTTTTCCAATATTGTTAAATCTACTATTGATTCAGGTAAGATCCATGGTGGTGTTATTGATAATGGTACTGTTGGACTAATATTTCAATGATTTAATCCTAATTCTCTTGCTTTCTGAATAATTGTCCAACCAAATGACTTATTATGAACCTTCTTTTTCACTGCAGGAATGTAAAAGTCAATTAATTTTCATCAAAGATGTCATTTTGTCATAAAAACGGGTATTATTTTTGACCACAAGATGGCAGCATAATACTTTGAACCTCTGATTTACCCATGTCTATTCTTAATCACTCTTACTTTTATTTATCGACTCTTTAGCTTTCTTATCAGCCATTTAATTACCTTTCACTCCTATATGTGCAGGAACCCAAAGAAACACAGCTGATAACCCCATCATCTGAATATGATATAATATTTGTTGAATTACTAATAAGATATCTGGACGGCTTTCTGAATGATTTCTTTTTAAACTGATCAATGATGAACTTGAATCTGAACATATGACAGCTCTTAATGGTCTCACCTCCTCAATCCATTCTACAGCACCTAATAATGCAATCATTTAGTAAATTAGCCCAATAGTTTAGAGATAACTGAATTCTTCTCAATGTCGGGAAGTCTGAACAACAACTCTTAATGCATCATGTGACTTTTGGCACAAATTTACCGCAGCGTGGGTGGGATTGTTTCTTAGTCGAGCAGAGGCTGTTTTGTGTGTGCAGAGACCATTTTGTACTGGAGGAAAACTTATAAATGATATTTTGAGTGCAAGGTTGGCGGACAGTTTGCAAAACAATTTCTTTTGTGTGAAACACATCTTTTTGTGTGCAAAACAAGTTTTATTTGTGTGCAACACCTTTTCTGTTTACAACCTTTTGGCAGGAAACTATCTCCATAACTCTTGCTGCAGCATTTTGGATCAGCTGAAGACTTTGAACTGCATTTCAACCAGTAAAGTAATGTTTAAACCAGGGGTGTCAAACGTACGGCCCGCCAAACGATTTGGTCCGGCCCGGTGGCCAAATGCAATATCATTATTCAACGGCCGTATCTCCTTGCTGCATCAACCGATCTGCACCTGATTTCACTGCCGAACGGGTTCGTGTGAATTGCCCGGTGGACGTGCGCGTAAAATGCGTGACATTTTCTGCGGTGGCTGGCGGCAGGCGGTGCGCGTACCCCAGCGGTGCTTGGCTGCGAGGGCCGCTCATCGCCGCTTGCGGCTTTAATTATTATTATTATTTATTCTTGGGACTTTTGAAACGGCTTTTTGGAGGCCTAAACATGCATGAAAACTCACCAAACTTTACCCAAAATTGTCCCCCGTGAGAAATCGCATGATTTGAGTGTAATTGAAAGCGGGCGTGGCAAACCCGCTCAACAGCGCCAACTAGAGTGAGTTGGGCCAAACCGTAACACGTAGAAAGCTGAAATTTTTTACCTAGGTAGCTTTTTTAAAGTTATGAAAAAAAGTCTATTGTGGGTATGCTCTAAAACCCACAGGAAGCCTGCCATTTTGGCTCAAAGGGTAAAATATTGACGGTTTTTGCCTCGAACTTTAACTAACTAGTCCTAGGCATTTTAAGCTATCACTTTCAAATTTTTTCAGCGTGGAGATGACACCTTGAGGGTTAAAAGTTATCAAAGGTTTTATGAAATATGCATATTTGCCTGAGCTGTCGCATTGCAAAAATCAGGTTTGTGGAAAACCATTAAAAACGCATTAAATCAGTAAGCCCCAAGCCATGCTTTGTCTGAGAATTATGAAACTCGGTAAGTGCATGTAACTTCACAGGGCCTACAAAAAAGCCTCTTGAAGCAATGGGCTACATCCTACAGGAAATCATTCATTTCTCATCAAAGATGTCATTTTTCCATATTTTTGGGTGTTACATTTGATTAAACTACTTCTAAACCGTTACAGTTATGGCATTCAAGGTTACTCCAAAAAATCCCTCACACATAAAGGATCAAAAGTTATCAAAAACATTTTTGCTACATCCAACCATATTATTTTGACAAATTTGTAAAGGAAAATTGTGTTTTGAAGGAAAAACAGTTATAATTTTCAACACTAGATGGCAACATTTTTCCAAACCATTCCTACACAGTCAAACATAATTGTAAGCAGCTTTAAAATATCTTTAGCTGCCCTTTAAAAGAAAGAAGCTTTGAATCTTTAATCCTATATAAGGGAACCAGTTGATTGCATAAAAGTCTTGACAAGCAGCATTTCCCTCCTGAAGAAGCGTAGTCACAGGGAGAGTTGTCTGCATTGTCCATGGCTTTGCAACAATCCCTCATACTGAGCAAGCATGAAGCAACAGGGAAAAAAAACCTCCCCATTAACAGGAAGGAAAAACCTCCAGCAGAACCGGGCTCAGTATGAACGGTCATCAGAGCAGAGACACAACAAGACAGACAAAAAAGCACAGAAGCACACATTGATCCAGCAATCTGTTCTATATAACCACAACTGTTCTAACTTTGGGCAATAAATAATGTGCAATAATCTATTTAATACACTGTGCTATAACCTGTGCAATGATCCGGAAGAACTTCTGCTGCTATCACCAAGTGAATATATGTCAGTACATGTGTATGTAGATGTAGGCATGTGTATATATATATATATATATATATATATATATATATATATATATATATATATATATATATATATATATATATATATATGTCCAACCTTATTATGAACCCTTTTATTTTTCACTGCAGGAATGTAACATTCATACCCAACTAAACATCTCAATATATTAAGTATCCTTTTACATTTTTCAATAACCTTATCTATGTGCACTTTCCAGGATAGTTTTTCATCAAACCATACTCCTAAGAATTTAAATTGCTTTACTCTCTCTAGATCTTTGTTCTGCCCTGAATATGTTTAATATGTTTAAAAGACATTTAAAAACTACTTTGAAATGTTAATATACCGTTCTCTGTTTTAAATGAATTTGCGGTGCTTTTATGTTGAAAATATTCCAAACCGGAAGTAGGAAGTAAAGACGCAAACAAGAGGAAGACAGCGTGTGTGCATCGTCTCAGGGCAGCAACAATGCAGTTAATCTCTCCGAAAGCAATGGTTGTAAGTGTTGCTCATTGTTTACAGATTCGATAAGATATGTTAATATCTTTTATGGTTATTTTGTGTATAAAAGCAACGGTAAAATGTCGTGGTCTGTGTGACAGCAGAGTGTGTGTGTTTACTTGCTAATTTGCCGCTTTTCTAGCCGGCTGTGAAAATACCTGTTGAGTTAATATTAAGCAGCTGATACTTTGATACGTTAATACTGATATTTACATGGCTGTTTATTAAGCCATTTTTTTGTATCTTTCTTTTCTAGTTTTACACTGGATTCAAAGCAGTCAGAAATGCTGACTAAATGTGTAAGAAGATAATAAAGGAGCAAGCCGCTCACTTCCTGGCTCTTGAATAAGGAGTTTGGTTGGCTGTTTATCTGTGTTCACGCAAGAGCAAAACACATAGAGAGAACAGTACAATCTTGATTATATAACTTCAGTTGTACTTCTTGATTTCTTTTCTGAGTAAAAAGCAATACTTTTGTTTTATCTACCGAAAATTTAAAACTCCATTTGTAAGACCATTGTTCAATCTTATGAATTGCTTTTTGGACTTTCCCTACAATAAATTTAACATTCCTTCTACGTTTCCAAATAGCTCCGTCATCAGCAAACAATGAACAACCCAATTCATTTTCTATTTCTTTAAGTGCATCATTTATCATAACTGAAAATAATAAAGGACTGATAATACTGCCTTGTGTGGTTCTTTTTAATTTCTCCCTGAAAGACTCTTACCAACTCTTACCTGTATTATCCATTCTGGCCTCTGGAAATAAAGTTAAAAATCTTGGTGTTGTCTTCGACCAAGACATGTCATTTAAATCCCATATTAAACAGGTTTCCAGAGTTTCCTTTTTTTCACCTCAGGAATATCGCCAAAATTAGAAACATTCTGTCCAGGGGTGATGCTGAAAAACTAGTCCATGCATTTGTTACTTCAAGGCTGGACTATTGTAATTCTTTACTATCAGGAAGTCCACAAAATGCAGTTCGAAGTCTTCAGCTGATCCAAAATGCTGCAGCAAGAGTTCTGATGAAAATCAACAAGAGGGATCATATTTCTCCAATTTTAGCTTCCCTTCATTGGCTTCCTGTTAAATCAAGAATAGAATTTAAGCTTATAGTTAGAGTGGCTCATGTTACCCTGAGCTACATCTGTAGTTATGCTGCTATAGGCTTAGGCTGCTGGAGGACATCAGGGCCTATTTCTCTCACTCTACTGATTTCTACTGTTCTCCAGTCTACTGTTCTCCAGTTTTGCATTGCATTACATTGAAATGACTGTTGTCATTTCAGCTTTTAACTTTTTGTTCTCTCTCTTTTTTTCTTCATAGTAGGTACACCTAGTCTGACGTTCTGTTAACTGTGACATCATCCAGGGAAGACAGATCACCACTATTACCATCTAATGTATAACAGATTACTGGATCAATGTGTGCTTCTGTGCTTTTTTGTCTGTCTTGTTGTGTCTCTGCTCTGTCTTCTGTAACACCCAGTCGGTCGAGGCACATGACCGTTCATACTGAGCCCGGTTCTGCTGGAGGTTTTTCCTTCCCGCTAATGGGTGGTTTTTCTTTCCACTGACGCTTCATGCTTGCTCAGTATGAGGGATTGCTGCAAAGCCATGGACAATGCAGACGAGTCTCCCTGTAGCACTGCGCTTCTCCAGGAGTGAATGCTGCTTGTTGGGACTTTGATGCAATCAACTGGTTTCCTTATATAGGAAATTTTTGACCAATCAGTATAATATGATTGATTTTGACTTTGTAAAGTGCCTCGAGATGACATGTTTATGAATTGGCGTTATATAAATAAAATTGAATTGAATTGAATTGTTAAAAAGTTCTCTACCCAATGATAAATTCTTCCACAAATTCACATTTTCCTCAATTTGATCAATAATCCCTCTTTCCACATCATATCATAAGCCTTTTCTATATCTAAGAACACTGCCAAAACACTTTCTTTATTATCTTTTGCTGTTAGTACCTCATGTTGTAAACACACAATTGGATCCATAGTATTCCTTCCTCTTCTGAAACCGCTTTGATAATTTGATAAGTACCCTTTTCATTCAACAAAATAAATTAATCTTTCAATTACCATTTTCTCCATAATTTTACTTAAACATGGTGTTAAAGCAATAGGTCTATAATTTTCTGGTTTTGAGCTATCTTTACCTGTTTTTGGAATTGGAACCACAATAGCCTCTTTCCAACTTCTAGGTCATTTCCCATTTTCTATTATAAATATCTAATAATATTAATTTGAGTATTCACTTAGCTTATTTATCATTATATACCATATTTGATCACTCCCTGGGGTTGACATCTTAACTTTCCTCATGGCTCGTCTTAACTCCGCTATAGAAAAATCGATTTTAATAATACTATTTCCTTCTTCTCTGTTTATCATATGTCCTTTTTCCAATAAAGTTATAGCTCTATCCGTTTTCTACTCTTCACTAATATTATTGGAACTATGTATTTGTACAAATGTTTGTGACAACATTGTTGCTTTTTCTTCATTAATACCTGCCGTTGTTCTATCACTAACTAAAACTGGATAACTATAATCCCTTTTAATACCATTCATTCGTTTAATCATTTTCCATACTTTCCCTATATCTGTTTCTCTTCCTAATGAATTACAATAATTTCTCCAATATTCTCTTTTTGTATTTCTTATAACTCTTTTTACTATAGCTTGCATCTTCTTGTATTCAATTAAATTTTGAAAATTCTAATTTCCTTATAAAATTTTAAAAGCTTTATTTCGGGATTTAATAGCCTGGTCACATTCTATTGTCCACCATGGAATTATCTTCTTTTTATGTATCCCTCCTTTCTTTGGAACTGACTGTTGAACAGCTTCTATGATTGAACTACAAAAGATTTTGTTTAATGAATCAATACCAAGATTCATGTCAATTTCCTTAATTTTATCTTCACTTATTTCCTTGTATTTCTCCCAATCTGCTCTACTAAATTACCAGTTACATAATCTTTCACACCCTTCATATGTTGCCCTATGTTCCCCACCACAATTACAGCATTTATCCTGAACATTTTCACCATATTCTTGTATTTTGTGGTCCCCTCCACATTTTAAACAGCTCTGTTTGCCCCTGCACACTGCAGCAAATGTGACCATACCTCTGACACTTGAAACACAGAAGTGGAGGTGGAACATAAGGCCTAACTGAATAACACAAGAAACCCACTTTGACTCTATCTGGAACTTCTGGAGTAGAAAATTCCAGAAGCACAGATAAGCTGTCAACTCGCTCATTATTAACTGTTTTCTGCAATCTCTTTATATCCTTGACTTTAACATGATTTTATGTTTTAATTTCTCTAGATCTTCATTAACTGGAATTCCATAAATAACTCCTCGGGATCCTTTCTTTTCTCCCAACACTCTTTTACTTTCCGCTCTTTTATTTCCAATACTCTCAACACTCATTGCTTTCCTTTTTTGTTCTTCCAATTTACAAACATTTAACAAGCTTCCATCTCTCAGCGTTTTAGCCATTTCAACTTCCCCTATTTTCTTTTTTTGTTTCCTTAGAAACTATTTTTGGGCTCAGAGCAATAATTTCATCTTCCTTTTTGAATTTTAATGTTATCTTCACCTCCTCTTTCATGATCTTTTCAATGTCTTCAGCTGATCCAAAATGCTGCAGCAAGAGTTCTGATGAAAATCAACAAGAGGGATCATATTTCTCCAATTTTAGCTTCCCTTAATTGGCTTCCTGTTAAATCAAGAATAGAATTTAAAATTCTTCTAACGTATAAAGCCCTTAATAATCAAGCTCCATCATATATCAGAGCTCTGATTACCCCGTATGTTCCTAACAGAGCACTTTGCTCTCAGTCTGCAGGTCTGCTGGTGGTTCCTAGAGTCTCTAAAAGTAGAATGGGAGGCAGATCCTTTAGCTATCAGGCTCCTCTCCTGTGGAACCAACTCCCAGTTTTGGTCCGTGAGGCAGACACCCTGTCTACTTTTAAGACTAATCTTAAAACCTCCCTTTTTGACAAAGCTTATAACTAGAGTGGCTCATGTTACTCTGAGCTACCTTTATAGTTGTGCTGCTATAGGCTTAGGCTACTGGAGGACTTTAGGATCTAATTTTCTCACTCTATAGAGTTCTACTGTTCTTCAATTATGCATTACGTGTTGTCATTTCTGCTTTACCTTTCTGTTCTGTCTCTTATCTTCATTGTAGGTACACCTGGTCTGGCGTTCTGTTAACTGTGACATCATCCAGAGAAGACGGCTTACCCGCTATTACCATCTAATGTAGAACAGATTACTGGATCAATGTGTGCTTCTGTGCTTTTATTGTCTCTCTTGTTGTGTCTCTGCTCTGTCTTCTGTAACCCCAGTGGGTCGAGGCAGATGACCGTTCATACTGAGCCTGGTTCTGGTTCTGCTGGAGGTTTTCCTTCCCGTTAATGGGGAGGTTTTCTTCCCACTGTCGCTTCATGCTTGCTCAGTATGAGGGATTGCAGCAAAGCCATCAACAATGCAGACGACTCTCCATGTGGCTCTACGCTTCTCCAGGAGTGAATGCTGCTTGTCGGGACTTTGATGCAATCAACCGGTTTCCTTATATATGAACATTTTTGACCAATCTGTATAATCTGACCCAATATGTATAATATGATTGAACGTAACTTTGTAAAGTGCCTTGAGATGACATGTTTCATGAATTGGCGCTATATAAATAAAATTTAATTGAATTGAATTATTGCATTTGACCTAATATGCAATATTAGGTCAATATAATATATATGCAATATAGTGCATGTCATGCCAAGAGGCAACTCGTGTGTTTTATATAAAGACAAATTAATTCAATTCAATTTTATTTATATAGTTCCAACATGTCATCTCTTTACAACCCAAGCGGTCCGGCCCAGTGGCCAAATGCATGATCATTATTCAACGGCTGTATCTCCTCGCTGCATCGACCAATCTGCACAAGATTTTTTGTGAGTCGTGGGGGAGCGCTGCCGAACAGGTTTGTGTGAATCGCCCGGTGGGCGGGCGGGGAAAATGCTTGACAGCTTCTGCGGTGGCTGGCGGCAGGCGGTGCGCGTACCCCAGCGGTGCGCGTACCCCAGCGGTGCGCGTACCCCAGCGGTGCGCGTACCCCAGCGGTGCTTGGCTGCGAGGGCCGCTCATCGCCGCTTGCGGCTTTAATTAATATTATTATTCTGCCCCCCTAAAGAGGGGCCTTTTTGGGGGCTTTCTCATTTTCAAAAACTCACCAAACTTTGCAGATGCATGGTGACTGTTTAAAAATTTTGTATTTTAAGGTCGTCACAAAATCTAAAGAAAAATGCCTCAACGGCGCCACCTAGAAATTTTCAAAGGTCCCTTTGCTATTCACTTACTTCATCGTAGAGACATGAGATTTGTTACAGTTGCAGAGCTCAACAAGACGCTCAGAATTTACAATTAACGTCATAGTGCAAGTATCACAGGAAGTTGGCCATTTTAGACTGAAAGTCTGATTTTGACCTCAATTTTGACAGTTACAGCATTGGTATAAGATCGAACTCCTCCTAGAGATATCGAGCGATCGGCTTGAAACTCGGGCAGTCTGATCGTAAGGCATGGCCAATCAAAAGTTATCAAAACGGTGAGTTTACGAGCATGCTGAAGGGGAGTTGACAGGGGTCAAAGTTCACCTATTCGCCACAAAAAATAAAAGTGTTATATCTCCTACACAGAAACACACAGAGGCACCAAACTTTCTGTGATTGATCATCATCATCGGATCTTCTTTAATATCCAATGGTCAAATGATGACATTGCTTAGGCCACGCCCCCTGACAACAGGAAGTGTCATGTTTTGTTGTAAGCGGTCGCTATGTTACCCCTCTGAGCTAATCACCATGAAACTGTGTCCACAGACAGAACACATGCTGGTGTGTAGTGGATTTCAGGCCCAACTGGATTCGATGTAGCAGTGCGGCGTGGCGGCGTGGCATATTCACCTCAAACGCTGCTGTCATACGTTTGGCTCTGAATTCCACAGTTTTGGGCCGAGCTGCTTAAAACTCATTTGGATGCATCCTTATCCACCCCCCAACAGGAATCCATAACAAACTTTAGTGAGCAGGACTTAGTTTCTCTATAGCGCCACCAAGCAATTTTCAAAGGACCCTTTGCTATTCACTTACTTCATTGTAGAGTAATGAAATTTTGTACAGTTGTAGATCTCAGCAAGACTCTCAGAATTTACAATTAATGTCATAGTGCAAGTATCACAGGAAGTAAGCCATTTTAGATTGAAATCTGAATTTTGACACCATGTTGACATGTAAAGCATTTGTATTTGATCAAACTTGTCCAGCAGGTGGCAGCAAGAGACCACAAATAAACCCCAAAGGAATTTCTCTTGGTAAGTAAGTGATCTTCACTCTTTGGTTTCCTTATATATTTAAGTTGAACAGATATACAAATCCTGCTTGAAAACTGACAAACTTACTCTTGTTCAATACATTTCAGTTTTTATTTATATAGCGCCAAATCATGAAACATGTCATCAGGGGTGGACTGGGACAAAAAAATCGGCCCTGGCATTTTGGATTAGACTGGCCCACCACATTTTTTTTGTGTACTGAATGTGTATACCAACTGTGCAATACCAACTGTGCAATACCTTGAGGCCAGGTTAATGGAAATTAGTGAGAGTGGACACTTAAAATACTTCCAAAATCTTAATTTATTAACACTGTAAAATGTAAACTCCACCACAGCACAGCAACAATTCTTAGATCAGAGAGAGAGAGAAACAGAGGTGTCACGGTCAATCACACATATTATCACGTTACATCATTATAAAAAGTTATTGTAAGTTGCTCATCAGATCTATTCGGTCTTCCAGATACTGTAGGGTAACATTGGACTAATGTGCACTCACTGTGTAAAAAAGGATGCCAATGACAAAATGAACCAGAGAAATGCCTCACTTGTCATCATGGAAAGAAAGAAAATATATAATAACATAATATAAATTTTGATTTACTCAGTCATTTGTAATAAGTATTTTATTTATCTAATTTCCTAATTTTTGATCATATTTTCTTTAAAATCGCAGACTTTTTGCTATTTTTCATGTAAATCCTTGGTGGCGCTTCATAGCGAAGCCGGTGAGGCCGCAGCTAGCTTGGCCTCCCCTGGGATTGCGCAATCCCATGTTAACTGCACTGACTTCCATTCTGTGAATGCATCTTCTTGTCTCTAGATCATAAATTCAATTGTTCAAACAGTTATGAACTGATTTTCCACAATTTAATATATGTGGATTACGAATTGTGTTTTGGTCATCAAACTGTGTGGAGATAACATGTTTTCGTGGTGCTGGCCGATCATAAACAGCAAAGAACTGGTTGTAGGTGAGGTCTGCAGTTCCTTGGCCGCTAGGCAGGGGGCGCTCAAGGGGCACCGCTCATGATCCCCAAATAGTAGAGTCAAAACAAGTTATTGATGTTTTATTAGCGAGTTTTGCTAAACAAGTAAAGCACTAAAAAGACTCTAAACATACAGCTGGAACAAGACTGATCAGGGAAGGCTTTCCTCCCTGGCAGTGAGCTCCATTGAGACTGAGAGACTTTTAAAACTGAAGAAGATAAAGAGAACTTTTACCGGAAAATTATGATATTTTTGTTCAGAAAGAGCGCCGCAGGGACTTAAATTATAAGTAGAGGTAAGACAGCGATACTTATTCATGTTTTGTTTTTGTGATAAAATGTGCGTAATGTGGGTTATAGTTTTAGAATGTGTTACAAATGCAGAAATCCATCATAACTCATAAACTGTTACAGTCAAATGACAAATAATTTATTTTTATTTTTTCATCAAATAATCAATATTTTTCCATGTCTCTTGGTGAATTGATTTGGCTCAATCAGTCTCCTTCAGCACTTTGCAACGAGTCTACTCTGTAGAGTGTATATATTTGTAAATCTGACTCTGATGACGTCAGTGCCTCACCAGCTACCCTACCGCACGTCACTGACCACAACCACCACCACCACCACCACCATATTTTACATCAGACAACGGAGCAGATGAAGGGCCTGCTATTGGGAACATGTCAGTCAGTTTGACACATTTCGCAGCGTCCGTTTGAAGAACTCGTTTCTTTTTTTCGTGCAGTTTCTCTGCGCCTCCCTTGCGTTTCTTATCCATTACTACTGTGAACACCGCTGCACAAAGTTCCACATGGAGCGTGAAGGTGTTTTTCTACTTTATGATTGGCCTAGCCCTTTAGACTGTCAGGGATGATAACCAATGGGCTGCAGTAGCCCGTGGTAAGGGCCGGATGATCGGAACAGACTCTTGCGCTGCTGATTTTATTTTTCTTCATGCATGATGCAAATATAACAAGACAGATTAATAAAATAATAATAATAATAATACATATTATTAATATACATGTCGGGTCTGCCGGCCCAAACAGCACGTCGGCCCACAGGGAAAATGCCCTGTACGCCCGATTACCAGTCCATTCCTGCATGTTATCTAAAGGCAGTTTACAATGTCAAAATCAATCAGATTATTATTATTAGTTTTCATCATCACCACCTCAGCAGAGCAAAAGACACCTCTTGCAAATGAGTTAACCCATTCTAATTGGTTTGACACATTTTCCCCGCCCTTTTGCAAAACTGTTAACGCAGATGTCATACAAGCAGTCCAAACTCCATTGCTTTAGCTGTGGTAGCAAAACAGAAACCATATGTTCCAAGCTCTTAGAAACTTCTTGATCAGTATGAAATCACTGAAGCACCCTTTTGACACTTCTTTACAGAATTTTTCAATTTGCAGTCAGTTTGCAGGCTTTACATAAAAGATGCCATGTTGTGTGTTGTTCTTTTCAAGCATGGATGGTGTAAGGCAGATGAGAGTCAGAGCAAGAGGTAGATGGGTCAGGGGAAGAAGATTATGAGGAAGAGGAATCCGTGTGCGAGGTAGAGGTGTAGCTGGAAGGGCTCAAGTTGCAGATGACATTTAGGATACTATGATTGATCATGTGGTAAATCACGGCCTTTCACTTAGAGGGGCGGGACAAAGAGTCCAAACTTTTCGCAATAGAAACACGGTTGCATCCATTGAGTTTTTCGACGGGAGAGCAGGTATTGCTGCTGTACAGTATTGAGGAATTATTCAGTACATGGAGATGGAAGTTATGTGATCACTGTCCCTATGAGCAGATGTCCTTGCTCAATGCAATGACTGCTGCTGCCCATGAAATAGATACAGAGGCATGCCAAGGATGGATCAGACATGCAAGAAGATTTTTCCTTAGGTGCATTGCAAGGAAAAATATTGAGTGTGACAGGGCAGTCAACCTTTTTTAAAGTAGCAGGCCGCACACTATCAAGTAGGTGGGTGTACTTATGCCGGTGCCCGAGCCCCGGAGGGGAGAATTTTGAAAAATAGACTCTCCCTGATATATTTTGGAAGCTTTCAAGACAGGTGATTATTTAAACAATAGAGTCAGAGTGCATGTTTCAAATTCAATAAAAGACAAAAAATGTGAATGATCAATTCTTCAAAAACATTTCTTTTTTATCATTATTCTTAAAACATTATTTTTTCACATGATGTTATCATCATGTTTTAACAAGGTAAGGTAATCTGCATTTGCATAAAAGTTGTTTAATTTGAATTACTAGCACCACATAAAACAGATCCGATTAGGTGAGGTCTATTCATCTTATTATTATTATTATTCAAAGTTCTGTTCTAAAAACAATCGTAACATTTCTTCACGAACAAAGTCTAATTTTTATGATAAAAATACAGGGTTGGAATTTGAAATTGAATTCACATGTTGTCATATCGTCTCTAGAGGATTCTAGAGACGAACACAAAATGCATCCCCTGAAAAACTTTGATAATTTGCTGCTGTAATATTATATTATATGTAATATAGATTTTTCAGAATAAAAAGCTAACAGATGTGCATAAACAACAAATATCAGAAATACAATTATAGAGCATTCAGTGTTGTAAGAAAGCCCACGCTGTTTCTGGATAAATACATTATTGTATGAGTTAAGTTCTATTCCGTTTTATGCCTCTTTCCTTGTAAGTTTGAAATGTCCCATGCTCCTGAATGCACCATAGCTTTCTGACGCTCGTGAATGCATCACACTGGTCTATGAACGCGGTGCTGTGCACGTTTGATCTTCCGCTTAAAAAGTTTGCTGTTTCAAAACTCACGTCGGCTCTCACGGTTTTATTGCACTTTTTGGCATAACACCGGTCTGTGTTTTGATGGGAAAAGTAGCATCTCGGTTGGAACAAGGAACCCAATCACTCGTTGATGTTGCTCTCAGTGGAGACAGATGCTAAGCTGATTTTTGGGATGTATAATCGGGGAAAAGTAGGCGGCGGCAGGAGCTGCTATAGACGGCAATTTGCCACCGCTGACCGGCTACTTTTGACTGCCCTGGTGTGATGAAGATGAGGCCATGTGGCCTATTCGTCAAGAGAGAAGATATTAGAAGAAACAGATAGCTGTAGTATCTTCTGTTGGAATATTTCATTTGTAGCCACAATCTGAAAAAAAAAAAGAATGAATAATCAATAAAATTTGGATCACAGCATATCTGATTCTGGATCCATTTTTTGCAAGAAGGCACATTTGACTACAAATGACACTGACATCTAAGCTGCGTACAGTCTTTGGCTACAATGACCAGCAATGCTGCACTGATTCACATTGAGTGCGGTATTTTGTATTTTGTTGCCCCTTGTGTAATGAATGATTGGAAGGGCTCAAACATTTGTGTGCAGGTTGTGTTGTTTGAGAGCAAGATTTGCTTTTGGTTCATATTTTAAAATGTTTTGGCAGAGTTGGAGCCTTTTGCAAAAAAATTTGTAATTTTGACCATTGTTGCGACTGTTTAGGCCTCTGCGTTAACTGTTTTGAAAAATGTGGGTTTTGAGTTGACTGCTGCGTCAAAGCAATCAATGAAAACTGTAAATGTTGAAAGACAGCTTTTTCAATAATTTTACTGATAAAGGGGAGGTTTGAGATGGGCCTGTAGTTCTGGAGTAGAAGTTTGTCTAAATTTTCAGCAGTGGTTTGATAATTGCTGATTTTAGGGACTGGGGGAAAACACCTGACAGAAGGGACGTGTTTATTTTCTGAGTCAAATCAGACGCTATCAGAGGCAAAACTTTCTGAAAGAAAACTGTGAGTAGAACATCAAGGCATTAGGAGGAGTAACTTAGCTGTTGAATGATCTCCTCTAAGCTTTTGTAATTTATTTGGCTGAACTGGGACATTTTGTCAAGATAAGTTCGAGTTGGAGACAGCTTTGTGTCTGAACTTGATAAGGATGTACAGACTGATCCTCTAATGTGTTAGATTTTCTCAGTAAAGCAGTTAGCAAATTCATTGCAGGCCCTGGTGTAATGGAGTTCAGAAGCCACAGACAATCCAATTCAATTCAATTTTATATATATAGCGCCAATTCATGAAACATGTCATCTCGAGGCACTTTACGAAGTCAAATTCAATCATATTATACAGATTGGTCAAAAATTTCCTATATAAAGGAACCAGTTGATTGCTTCAAAGTCCTGACAAGCAGCATTCACTCCTGGAGAAGCTACAGGGAGAGTCGTCTGCATTGTCCATGGCTTTGCAGCAATCCCTCATACTGAGCAAGCATAAGACGACAGTGGAAAGAAAAACTCCACATTAACGGGAAGGAAAACCTCCAGCAGAACCGGGCTCAGTATGAACGGTCATCTGCCTCGACCGACTGGGAGTTACAGAAGACAGAGCAGAGACACAACAAGAGAGACAAAAAAGCACAGAAGCACACATTGATCCAGTAATCTGTCCTACATTAGATGGTAATAGTGGGTGATCTGTCTTCCCTGGATGATGTCACAGTTAACAGAACATCAGACACAGGAGGATTTGTTATCCTGTTGACTGTGTCAAATAAAGCACAAGCATTATTAATGTTTTTGCTGATCATTTCAGAGAAGAAAGTTTCCCTTGCATTTTTTAGCTGTACGTTATAACTGTAAAGTCTCTTTATAGATGTCATAGTGAACCTGGAGTCTAGACTTTCTCCACCTGCATTCAGCCTTTCGACACTCCCTTTTTTCACTTGTAACTGCTGTAGTAATAGTTTTGGTTTGTTCCTTGAGTATGACCCCAGAGTGACTTTCATCTGATGGCTACTTCCAGCAGGGTGATGCACCATGTCACGCAACTCAAATTCTCTAAAACTGGTTTCTAAACCATGACAATAAGTTCACTGCACTCCAGCTGCGTTCACGGTCACCAGATCTCAATCGAACAAGAAATGTATGTTATAGATGCACAGCTGACAAGTCTGCAGCAGTTGACTGATGCTATCTTCCCAAGATATCTGAAAGATGTTTCTGACACCTTAAGGCAGTTCTGAAGGAAAAAAATCCATTTTATGCCAGGTCATCAAACCACCGGCACCATGCTGCTACTAGCAAGATGTACCTAATAAGAGAGGATATTTTGAAAACTGCAAAGTCAATCTAGAATCAAGAATCTTTTATTATCACCATGTGTTACCATGGTGAAATTTTGTTTGAGGCAGACACTGGCTCAGGATGTACATGACACACAGACACAACCGACTTAATATTTTCAGGAGTTTTTTTGTTTGTTTTTTTTTTTACATTAAAGCATGCAAGTTTGCATCACACTTGTTAGGAATGATGTTTATTGTGATGCATGCTATGACAAACAGCACTACTCTGGTGATGCTGTTCTGACCTCAACAACTCTGCATCTGGTGCTGTTTTCCTCCAGTTGGAACACAACTCATTTTTTGAAGCAAATAGACAAATGAAATACACAGTTACAGACATGGAGATGAAATTTACCAACAAAAAGAGCATTATGGAAATCCTTCAGTATGAACTTGACACAATGGTCTGGTTATATAAGTATGTGTTTTGTTGTACAATGGGCTGCTACAGCAGAGGTGGATCAGTCTCTAGAAACTACTGGTTTCCATAGCATTTAAATGACTCACAACATCTTACGCTCCCTCTCCTCCTCTGGCCTTGAGCACGTTCAAAATGACTCAGCTCAGGCAGACTGACCGCAGAGGAACAATATTCCAGCAGGATATTGCCATTCAGTTTTTAAGATGTCACCATTTGAGTGTCATTCTGAACTGTGTTAGATAGAATATTCTGTAGAATCTTGCCTCTCCTGGATTCACTGTAGGCACATTCAGAAAGCTCCTCACTTCTTTTCTTCACATTTGTATCATGCTGATTAAATCCTCCATGCAGCTGTAGAAGGAAAGGAGTCTATAAATAGTCTTTTTATTAAGCCTTAGTTTGCATGCCTCAAAGCTCTCGAAATGAAAGAGCTTCATTTAGCTGATGCTTTCAGTACCTCTCATCACTTTGGCAAGGGCTCTCTCTTCTGGTTTTGTTGGCAGCTACACCTTCATGTTTGTACCATAAAGATCATGAATCCAGAAGGATCTCTAAGGATAACACTTTTAAACCGTAGGACAGGTGCAAATGGCTGTGTTTGTGCAGGTAAAGGAGCATCTCTATATAATAGAATCATTTCAATATCATATTCTATTATAATAGACTATATTATAGTATATTTATGGAAGAAACACAAAAAAGATATTGTTCAAATAAAGTTGTAAGACAATCTCACAAAAATATGCATGGGGCACAGCAAAAGAAGGTGCTATGTTCAGATGAGAAAAAATTAACTCTTTTATCGTGGAATGCAAAATGCCACATGAGGGGGTGTTAAACCATCACCCTTAAAACACTGTCCACATGATTAAACATGGTGATGTCTGCAAAGCTTTTTTTAGCTGGCACAGTGAGAATATGGTCAAAGTTGAGTGCGAGATAGATGGAACTAAATAAAGGACCAAGGTGGATGATTTTTTCAGAAATGTAGGTAAGGAACGCTCATTCCCTCTTTGAATAACTACGCATGCGCAAGACCATCTTCCGCTCCTCAGGATCGCGTGAAAGAAATCTCACATATATACTCTTATTTCTTTCTTCTGAGGCCTTCCTCTTCTTCTCCTAAACTAGTATGCGGCTTGATTCCTATGAATGTCAGCCATTTCAAACAGTGAGAGCAATGGAGTTACAATGAACGGCTAATACCGAAGTTAACTGGATACATAAACACTAGAAGTGCGCAGCCAGCAAACGGAAACTAGTAAGGAATTCTGCCATACATCGGTGCCACCGGAACCTCTGCCATACATCGACGGTCGCAAAGATACTTTAGAAGGAGATTTATTGCCTCATGGACAAATACAGCACTTTCTTCTCATGCTTGCTTCTTTCTCATTGCATTTAAACTTTCTCCCTGAATGACTTTCACTGAGAAGTGTCTGACTGCAGACACTACATTTAGTGGAGCTCTGAAGGAAGCAGAAGTAATAAATGGAAGTACATTATTTCTGGAGTGGTAATGCCTTCAAGAAAGTTCGGCTTGGAAGATTTGATTAATGGAAGTGTGTGCAAGCCAAAGCGGCAAGTAGTTAACAAAAAACATTTTTTTTTTTTATTGGAAGCCACTTTATTAACTGTTTACAAACGCAGAAAACGAAACAATAACAAAAACATTGTTTTGTGTTCATACCTTCTTCAGTCTTCTCTGATAATAGATTTCAAATAAAGTGTTACCCTACAATAAAACCCAAAAGCAGCATTAGGATCTACGGAGCCCGGGAGAGCTCACTTTAAGTGATATTTTTTTTCAGGTCGTGATAATTTGTGAGCACGTTTCCTTTAATTGAGCCCTCGAATTAATAAAATGTGAGCACGTTTTCATTTAATTGAGCACTCAAATTAATAAAACCTGAGCACGTTTTCTTTTAATTGAGTCCTCGAATTAATAAAACTTATTTGAGCACACGTTTTAATTATTCGTGGGTGCGTTTTGGTAGATCGAGATCTCGAATATACTATAACGTGCTCATGTTTACATGTGTCAAGACAATATTGAGTGCACGTTTTACATATTGTGGCCACGTTTAAGTAGATCGTGCACACAATGTTCTATAACCATGTTCACTAAATTGTGCTCTCGTTTTAGTAAATCGTGCGCTCGTTTGAGTAAATAGTGCACTCGTTTAATAAATTGTGCCCTCGTTTTACTATGCTTAAAATGAGAGCTCAATTTAGTAAAATGAGCTCACACTATAGTAAAACGAGAGCACAATATAGTAAAATGAGTGCACAATTTAGTTCAACGAGAGCACAATTTAGTAAAACGAGCGCACAATGTAGTAAAATGAGCGCACATTCTCTCAACATGCAAAACATTTTGTGATGACCCCTCTAGGGCTCCGTAAGGATCAAACACAGGGAGCTAAAAGGTAACTGCATCACTACAGGAACAAAACACTGTTGACTCTAGAGACAATACACAAGACAAACCAAATGGTGGCGCTAGAGCCATACCCGTCATTAACAGAGTGGCTTTATGTTGGCATTTCTCAGACAAACACATGGTTGTACAGGAAATGTGATGACTCTGCACAATTATAGCATGGTTGCTAAGATCTAGAACTATTATTTTACATATGAATCTCTTTGAATAACGGAATTGCTCTCTTCACACCATCCTGTTTAGCTAAACTAGTTCAGATAAGTTTTTTCATTCCATGAAAGCTCCCTATATGTAACAAATAAGCTGCAACAAAACTCAGGATAGCAAATCCAACAAACTCACCATTTAAGTTAACAGCTTCAGGTAACAGTGGCTCAACAGAATACAACATGAAGGGCTACATTTGAGGTGGTGGTTTAACTGGGGCACAGAGCCTTGAGTTATGGGGCTGATGAAGGAACACATTAACTGGGCCGCTCTTCTTTCTCCAAGTCTGTCAGGGTTTTGAGAAGGCGAAATGGGGTGAGGATTACTGTGGATACTGGGAAGACACAGAAGAGTACAGGGTTATTTTTCACCATCTGGGTATAGCTGTAAACTCAGAAAAATATCAATCAAATGGTCTTGAAATGCATTATGAAACAATCAAATGTTGACTGAGTTTGGTCTGAAAAACATTGGGAGCTCTTTGATCAGAAAGGCTTAAGCCTGTCTTCATATTAGGTCCACGCTGAATGGTTCCAAACATTCACATGCAGAGTGAACAACTGATGCCATCACAATGTGTCCGACTGATGAAAACCTGGATATGAAGAAATTCTATAAGTTCTGCAAAGCCATCTAGCAGAATCCAGCATCAAAGTACAGCTTCTCTTTACAGTTCTGTTTGTTCTGCAAAGCTGCCTCTTTCCTTCCTCTATCCATCGCCATGCTTGTCAGTTTATAGTTTGGCTGCACCTCGTTATGTTAATGAGAATGGCCCTAAAAAAATGCTTCCTCCCATCCACTAATTATTAAATCCATCAAGGCCAATGCAACATGATCTACCATATTCACCTTTTAAGTGTGAAATAGAACTTTCAACAGTAGAATTAGGCTCAATGAAATTGAAAATAAAACCACTGACTGAAGATATTAGGTTGCTAATGGCAGCAGAATGCATGTGTGAGGCAGCAATGAACAGTCTGTTCTTCAGGTTGATTGTTAGAAGAGAAACAACACGAGGATCATAACAACTCAATCAGTTTGACTAAAAGCAAAGCTGTGATGGTTCGACAGCTGGGTTATGACCCCAATACAACTGCAGCCACTATGGGATGTTCCCAATGTGACGTGGTAAGAATCTATCAATTGTCCAAGGACAGAAAACCAGTAAATGTGTCAGAATGTTGCAGATGCCCCGTGTTCACTCAGTGATGCGAATGGGGAATGAATGTGTCTAGATTTATCCAAAAGAAGAGCTGATATTTTTCCAGTTGTCAAAACACAAAAAATGCTGGTTCTACTTTAAAAGTAACACAACAAAAGATGCTTTAAGGGAAAACTCCTATAATCAGCCAGGGATGATCAGAATAACCAGGGAAGTGGATCTACTACTAACATAAAACTCCACAACATAGCTTCAGAGGTTTAAGGAATTCCTTACTAAGATTACCGTATATGATGTGTATTATGTCTTAACTGTATTACACTGTTACAATAAAAGGTAAGTGAGCATGATTGAGTTTGTGTTCTCAGGCAAAAAGCCTGTAGAGAACTATGCAAGCCTCACTCGCAACTACTTCATGACAGATAAGATTTATCCAACCATACCATATGAGATTGGATGATTTAAAGCCTAACATAAACGTATATTATAATATGCAAGTAAAAGACTGTCACATGTTCAGCACTGATCCCTGGTCAGAAAGAAGGAAGTGACAGGTTTTTATTTTTATTTTACACCTGTGCCAAAATGACAACCGAAAGTTCAAAGGAGGAATAAGTAGAACTGACACCAAGTGTTTCAAATCGGAACAACACATATAGAACTGACAACAGCCAAATGCCATTTCCTCAATGGTCCTTTGCTGCTCTGACATACCACTGATTTTTTACTTACACAGAATAGGTCTATAATGTTGTATCTGTTATATTTCTGGTCCGCTTCTTTTACTGGCTTCCATGTTTGCAAGCTGCTGCTCTTTTGCCAAGATAAAATATCAAGTGTTTTGGGTACCCTGGGAACTCTCATATGATTGGCTCAGGAACCAGGAAGTAAACACAGGCTACAAACTGCACCGAAGTAGTTCTGCACCGTACCTCTAGGTTTGAAAGGAGAAAAACTTGACTAAGACATGTTTGATGGAGAGGCCTGGTTGTTTATAGGGAATGTTACATCCATCCTGGGTGACAAACGAGAATGATTTTGGTTAATTTTATAGCAAGTTTCTTACTTATTGCTCCTTTAAAGGCATACTATGCAACATTTTTCAGTTAATTAATGTGTTCCATACCGATTTGGATGATTAAATGAGTCATTTCAAGTCGAACAAAGGTTTTCTCGGCCGCCCTGGGGGTCTGTGGGGGAAATACCGCACTTGCAATTGCAAGAGCTCATGGCCCGCACACACAGAAGTCTCGCTTTACGGCGAGAACTCCATGTGTTTTTGCCCTGCCCTTCACTATATGCACGCGCGAAAGCAACAACAAAGAACCGCGTGTTAACGTCAAATAAACATGCAAGCATATCGAGTTTTATCATTATTATTATTATTATTATTTTTTTTTTTATGTTGGCGAGACGCTACTGCGGCGAGGCGGCGGCGGCTGCGGCTTGGTGAGGCGGTGGCGGTAGCGTCTCGCCAACATTAAAAAAAATAAAAAAATAAATAATAATAATAATAATAAAACTGGCGAGGCGGCCGCCGCGGCCGCCTCGCCAAGATAGCGCTGCGGGAAGCTTGATGTTCATACCTTCACTGTGTTAGTCATTGTTTGTACTGCCGTTTTTTCCACTTTTCGTTGCGTTCGCCTGTCTGCTAAGCTCAAAACAACCGCGCCTGGCTTGACGGAGGAACCAGAACAGCTGAGCATCTTACGACAGTGCACTTTTACTTTCGCCCTCTGGGGGGAGCCTCGCTGGAAAATCAACCCCGGTTGCATAGTATACCTTTAACATTTACCAAAAAAACAGGCCTAATAAATAACTATAGGGCCACCAGGAAACATGGCCACAAAAAAAGAAAAAAAGAAACACTCCTAGATGCCTTGGGAGATGCAGAACAGCCACACTGGGATAAGACACTATCAGGAAAATAATAAAGGAAGATGAAAAGAACACCAAGACACACAAAGAGTGTTCCTGTTTGTCTTACAAGGTTTGCTCTGCAGTAATATGCTGCCATTGAGTTAGTAAAGTCTGGCTGTGCTTTATTTATGCCTAACAGACTCGCAGAGCAAATCCTTGCAGAAGACAAGTGTGCACCTGCCGTTCTTGTTCATTAAAGATATTTTTTGGAGTATGACACTATAGTTCTTTCAGGCCATTTAAATCAATTACGTTCCAATGTTTTATGTAAAAGATAAGCTTTGCAGCAGTATTGCTGGTCACAGAACATATTTATTTCTTTTCACCAAAAATCTGTTTCCAGTTAATTGATTGGCCATGTTGCTGGGATGACCTTCAACACTGCAAAAATAGAACTAAAAATAAGAAAAATCTTCTTGAAATGAGAGTATTTTTCCTCGATTTGAGCATGTAAATAAGATTATTTGCCAATAGAATAAGATTTTTGCACTTAAAATAGGGACAATTCATCTCCATCATCTTATTTCAAGTGCAGTATATCTAATTATCTTATTTTAGGGGTAGAAATACTCATTCCATTGGCAGATAATCTTATTTATCTGCTCAAATCAAGGGCAAATACATTCATTTCAAGAAAATTCTACTTATTTTTAGTTCTCTTTTTGCAAGGAATAAACTGATCTGCCATCTTCTTTAGAGAGTTTAATTTTTCCCCCCAGGATGAACAATTGATTTCTGATTTGCTGCAGATGATAGAGACAGCTAACGGGAAATTCAGTACCTCACAGTTACTAAACATTGTCAAATGAGTTTCTACGGACAGTTTGCGAGACTATTCAGACCCTTTCAGGACAACTGTTTCTAACAGGACCTCTCATCTATAACTCAGATCACTACCATTTGGTACTCCTTTGAACTCCACCCTTAAATGCATCATCAGGGGTTTTCAGGTACTTATTTCACAATCATAAATTATAAAAACATTTCATAACAAACAATTTCAGTCTTTAAAAAACTTGAAAAAAAAAAGAAACTGTGTTTAGTCTCTAATCATTACTACAACAGCATGAATGCCAATTTCATTGGAAAACACTCAGCTCCACTGCCAACTTTCTGCTTATAAAGAACTAAAACACACTTTATTTAAGGGTGATTGGGGCCACATTTGAGAATACTCCACCTGAATTTTCCACAGATTCCACAGGGTTGTCTGTAACTTCATGACCTTAAAGTTCTTTAGAACATTAATTATTGTGTATGACTAACTAGTAATTATGAAGCTAGGAATGTGACAGGCTTTGGATGAGTTCACCACAGGTTCAAAATGTTAACAAAATCACTGGGATCAAGGTCAGTGACTTCCCAATGAAAGACCGTTCAACCTTTAACAACAGAACACAGTGAAGTTAAGGGAACGGTGCAGAGGTTTGTCCGACACCCAGCAGCTAACACAGGTCAGCGCAACATTTGTATATTTACTTTAGAACATCTTTTTTATTGTGCCAGCGTTTCCTCTGGGGCCTCTGGTAGAGCGTTGGAGTCCAAGAAGTCTGGGTGCTGCAGCTCCTTTAGGTATTTAGGGGGTGTGAGGATGTGGGTGGAACCTACAGGAGGAGAAAATCCTGTTCACTCAGTAGAGATGAAACCCTGCAGCAAAGCTTGTTTCATGACAACTATAATGATGCAAACATCAGACTGAACTTGAGTCTTACTTAGATGTAAAAAAATTTTGACAGCTTATCAAATAAAGCTGTGGATATGGGTGAGGGTTACATTGGCACTGATTACATTTTAAAATCCAGATGATTAAACAACCTCAACTGTTCCTTTCTCCTTCATACATTTTACTCTCAATAAACTCCAAAAAGTTCACATAACACATTGGCTCTAACAGTGTGATGATCATTTACACAGACACTCCCACACTGTCCAGGGTTTGCCATATTAACACAGTATGGCAACACTGCTCAGTGTCAATGGAGAGGTTAGTTTAGATTTTGTCTCACTGCATCCAGTTTTAGATACCTTCATATGAAATACAGTCTTAAATATTAATGATGGTCTACAAAATCTAGAAATGTAAAGTTTTAAAGTATAATGCAAATACAGCGGTACGTTTTGTTTCCCATGTGCTAAACAATAAAAAAAAAACTGTATCCTACAACTCAACAAATCATATCGCCTTGTCATAATTTAAAAGCTATTCAACATTTTTTTCTGATATATTTCATACAAAAATAAATCCAGACCCTAAACATAGTTGCTGCTTCAGTAAACTTACCAATCAGAGCCTCCCATTTGCCATTGGCCTGTGTGACTTCATACACACAGCGCATCTCACTGTATGTCAAGCCTCCAATTATGAAGACTATGATCCTGGGACCTGTCTTCATTTCTGTGGGGCCTCTGTTCTTATGCCAGTTACCATAGCGAGCACTGGATGATGAGAAAAAAACGGATTTAGTACAATACTAAACAGAGAAGGTTTCATAATTTAGGGACATCTAACTTCTTGCAAGAGAAACAATATAACACTTATTGGTAGGTCAAATATTTAACTGTATTTGTATCATGTGATATGTGCATAAAAAGTGCACCTTGAAGGAGCACTGGCTTTGGCAGAAACTTGTCGCTGAGAAATGTATGGGTATTGCTTTGGGTCCAGTTTGTCCTCAATCGCATCCTGTAGCAACACAAGCGAAACACAGTCTGTATATCTAAAAAACTAAGTTGTTATTATTATTATTATTATTATTATTATTATTATTATTATTATTATTATTATTATTATTAAATGAGCAGTACCTCAATGAGATCTTTGACGAGCGGTGTCCATCTGGAAAGCTGATAGGTCTGCTCACTGATCCGTTCCTTGCGATCAGGTTTCTTGGGCTTTTTTGTGGTTCCCTGCAGCAAACACACCAGCAGAACCATTGAAGTGGACAGAAAAATGTGTGTCCTTTTCATATAGTTGTTTTTAGCCATTTGAAGTCGTGTTTATCTTGGATCATTTAATCTACATGTGAGAGTAGATGGAAGAGTTAGGATTGCTGAATGTTACAAGTTGGTACGGGTTAGTTGCACAACAAGGTTGCTGCACTGATTTCACTACAGGAAGTTACACAAATATCATGAGAAATGGTCTGTACAGTACTGGGTCTGAACTGCACAGTTTTTCATGTTCTTTGAGGTTTGACAGAATTATTTCTTCTTAAACCCATAAATGTCACTTGTAAATTTGTCTACAAATAAACAGCAGCCTTAGTTCCCCTCACGCAGCATAAAAGGAGCGTGCTTACAACATTACAATGCTTTTTACTCCTTAGTGTACGCTGTATGTAACGCTGAGGACACTGTCTAGCAACAGGTGGATTAAGAAACTTGCGTGCAAGTTTGGCTTTCTTCCATTCCATTCCTTCAAAGATGATAGCTCACCATAGCTTTGATATCTAGTGTGGACATGAGCTAATTTCCTTCCTCTTTCAGATTGAAGACCCCAGGTCAGAGCCATTGTTGGACCCCCGGTGTAAAAATCAAATGAAGATTTTCTGAAGTGATATTGACCTCCTGTTTTTTTTTGTAGTCAACTGCAATTTTTTTTGCTTCCCGTAAATAGAATCGTGAAATAAAATTGAACAGCCCGACCCATTCAATGAAGATGTTATTGGCTCCAAACCACCTTTTCCAGCTGCCAGAGGATATTACTTGTAAATTTTACTTAGTTTGTTATTTTTCTTCCTAGCTTGGGCAGGATAAAGTAGATTTTAGAAGAAGGATGGTCTAGGACAGCAACTGTTTGCTTGAAATGAACCGTTTCCTCAGACTATGAGACAAGGATTCATATGCAAAGCTTCAATGAATATGGTACTCTCACCGTGTTGGTTTTTTACGGTCAGGTTTACCCAAGATGGCGTAGCTGGCCCCCAAAGACACCTGAGGCTCTCAGCTCATTATGTTTGTGTTTGAGTTATCACCACTCCAAGCATTATCCAGTGCTTGGAGTGGTGATAACCAGCCTTTCCGGCTGAGTTTCTAGAACTGGGGAAAAAACCCTGTCTATGGTCTGCCAAAAACAAACTTTATTCAACCCGAACTGCAGTGAACAACAGATGTTTTAATCTGGCCAAAAGGTAGATGAAGCACAAGAGGAAATGAGGTAAGAGAATGGGACTGTGCGCAAGGACAAAGGCTAACCCACACAGACCAGCTCTGCCCGGTCTCCTCCTGGCCAACATTAGATCACAAACTGGACGAGATCTGACTGAGGATTGCCTGACGTAGCGATCTTAACAGAGACTACTGTTCAATTCAATTCAATTAAATTTTATTTATATAGCGCCAATTCATGAAACATGTCATCTCGAGGCACTTTACAAAGTCAAATCAATCATATTACACAGATTGGTCAAAAATGTCCTATATAAGGGAACCAGTTGATTGCTTCAAAGTCGTGACAAGCAGCATTCACTCCTGGAGAAGCGTAGAGCTACAGGGAGAGTTGTCTGCATTGTCCATGGCTTTGCAGCAATCCCTCATACTGAGCAAGCATAAGACGACAGTGGAAAGAAAAACCACCATTAGCGGGAAGGAAAAACCTCCAGCAGAACCGGGCTTAGTATGAACGGTCATCTGCCTCGACAGACTGGGGGTTACAGAAGACAGAGCAGAGACACAAGAAGACAGACAAAAAAAGCACAGAAGCACACATTGATCCAGTATTCTGTTCTACATTAGATGGTAATAGCCAGTGATCTGTCTTCTCTGGATGATGTCACAGTTAACAGAACGTCAGACCAGGTGTACCTACTATGAAGAAAAAAGAGAGAACAAAAAGTTAAAAGCTGAAATGACAACAGTCATTTCAATGTAATGCAATGCAAATCTGGAGAACAGTAGACTGGAGAACAGTAGAAATGAGTAGAGTGAGAAAAATAGGCCCTGATGTCCTCCAGTAGCCTAAGCCTATAGCAGCATAACTATAGAGGTAGCTCAGGGTAACATGAGCCACTCTAACTATAAGCTTTGTCAAAAAGGAAAGTTTTAACATTAGTCTTAAAAGTAGACAGGGTGTCTGCCTCATGGACCAAAACTGGGAGTTGGTTCCACAGGAGAGGAGCCTGATAGCTAAAGGATCTGCCTCCCATTCTACTTTTAGAGACTCTAGAAACCACCAGTAGACCTGCAGTCTGAGAGCGAAGTGCTCTGTTAGGAATATCTGAGGTAATCAGAGCTCTGATATATGATGGAGCTTGATTATTAAGGGCTTTATACGTTAGAAGAAGAATTTTAAATTCTATTCTTGATTTAACAGGAAGCCAGTGAAGGGAAGCTAAAATTGGAGACATATGATCCCGCTTGTTGATTTTCATCAGAACTCTTGCTGCAGCATTTTGGATCAGCTGAAGACTTTGTACTGCATTTTATGGACTTCCTGATAGTAAAGAATTACAATAGTCCAGCCTTGAAGTAACAAATGCATGGACTAGTTTTTCAGCATCACCCATGGACAGAATGTTTCTAATTTTGGCGATATTCCTGAGTTGAAAAAAGGAAACTCTGGAAACCTGTTTAATATGGGATTTAAATGACATGTCTTGCCTAATGCAGCCTAATGCATTTCCCTTAATCCCTACAGTATGCTCAAGTCTTTGTAGGAGAATATTGTAATCAACTGTGTCAAATGCAGCACTGAGATCTAGCAGGACAAGTATAGACACAAGTCCATTATCTGAGGCCATGAGAACATCATTGGTGACCTTTACCAGAGCTGTTTCAGTGCTATGATGAGCTCTGAAGCCTGACTGAAACTCCTCAAGTAGGTCATTACTTTGTAAATGTTCGCAGAGTTGATTAGCAACTACTTTCTCAAGAATTTTAGATAAGAAAAGAAGATTAGATATAGGTCTGTAATTTACTAACCCATCTTGATCAAGATAAGGTTTCTTATGTAAAGGTTTAATAACAGCTACTTTAAAAGCCTGTTGTACATATCCATTTACTTAGGATAGATATTCGCCCTCGTGGCCGAATCTGGCACCATTCAACATCCGACTGGGTCATCTGACTTTTTCATATTAAGGGGATATACGAACAACCCCTCTCAATTTGAAATAAAAAATAAAGAAAGAAAAGAAAAAACAGGGGGTTAAATTAGCAAAAAGGCTGGAAAGAGAAAGAGAAGTTTGTGCAGGATGCAGGCAGTGCACAAAATCAAGTGACATTTTTTAGAGGGGCTAAAATCAGGGTACCTAGATGTCCTCCCAGACATGCTTGTGGTTTAGATGTGTTCAGGGCACACAGAGCATTAAAGGCAGCCTATCAGCAAAATAACAACATGCAAGTATAATTAGTCTGCCTTACCAATTAAAATGAATGTCAATCCATACTGGCTGATCAGGAAAAGGCGCACATTTCACAAATGTTTCAGAAATTAGTCTGTTTTCCTTATGTTATAGACCTAAAATTATTCATTTTAAGTCTACTTTATTTTTCAGGATATAACTTTGATTTCTGTTCCTTAATATTTAAATAGATTTTTGTGATAAACTGCTTGTTTAGTAAACTTTTTTTGGTTTCATTTCTATCCTTAAATACACACACATAGTTTTAAAAGTCATATGGTTTGATTTGCATCCATCGTGCGAACAGATTAACGGCCTCTCCAAACCAGACTCCCGGGCTGAATTTCAACCCCAGCCTGCCCCTCAACTAGAATATGTGTAATTTACTCTTAATCTGCCCATATGATTGGATTAAATTGACTTTATAGTCTTGTTTACAAACTGGATATAATTTTGACTCCCTATCCAGAACAGCTTACCTCTGAAACAATTGGAACACCCAAGTGGGCCATGTTGGAAATGATGTCACTGTCCTCAGGTGGGATGTTAGCATGCTGCAGGAGTTTACACAGATTCTCCTCAGTCACACCTGACACACAGATGCAGAAAGCACATGCAACACACATGCATGAAAGCATGCACAGTTACAGATCCAGTGTAGGCAAACAGGAGAAAGAGTGAGATAAACTTCAAACCACCAACAACAAAATGCAAGAAGGGCAAAAACTAATGCACATATATGCTAACTGACCATTCTTAAGGAAGATGTAGAGCAGGATGATGCGGATCTTGTCAGACACACTGACATTGGCATCCAGGAGGACGGGAACAATGAGCCTCATGGGATCCTTAATCTTCTCACCCTCTGCATCTGTGCTCATTGCCAAATCCTGCAAACAAGTAAAGGACAAAATGTTTTCAAGAATCAGAATCATGTTTACTCAGAGATGATTGTGCACAATCAAGGATTTTTACTTTGGTTGGTTGCAACCCTCGCAATGTACATTCAGTAAACATATAGAAAAAGTATTTTTTTTAATATATATATCTAAAGAAAAGATCAGCATGAGATGAAAAATTCCTTTATAGACCGACAATAAGGAAATTTGGAAGTGACAGTGGCAAAGATACAGACAGAGTTACGCACAGTTTTTAGTAATGAAAAAAAACAAGCTAATCTAGTCTAGAGTTAGTTCTAAAGGTTTTCAGAGAGGTCAAGATAAAAGTAAAAATAAATACCAGAGAAAGTATTGCATAGTTAATAATAATATGGAATAATCAGGTAAAAAAAGATCATATATTCAAGTTAAACAGAGGAAAAATTAAGATTATTTACAGAACGATATCTGATAAGATACAATATGCATGATAGTACAGTAGCATCCCAGAGTTGCCAAGGTGTGTACAAGTGTACCTTAGCATCTGAGAGACTAGCTCCTTTTCAGGATCGGTTTATCAGGGTAAACTGTAGCATTTAAGTTTGGCATGTTTCCATTTACTGTGGGCCGTTTCTGTAAAACAGCCAAATGACATCTGGTTGTAGTTGTGTGGAAAACCGCAGAACCACTCTGGTCCAGCAGGTGACAGCAAGAAGACAGCGTAGGTCAAACAGACAAGGCAGAGAAGCTGTATCCACTGCCACTCATCCAGACTACAGAAAAACTAGGTGGAGAACGCACAACTGGTGTTGCTAATGATGTTACATCACTCTCTGATGACCGTGGCAGAGAGGAGGATGCTGTCCAGGCTTCAGTCCATCTTAGACAATGTCTCACACCCTCTCCATGACACACTGGCCCAGCAGAGGAGCTCCCTCAGCAGAAGACTCCTTTCACCCAGATGCACCACAGAGCGCCACAGGAAATCCTTCCTGCCTGTGGTCATCAATCTTTACAACGCCTCCCTCAGTGATTCTGACATCCCCCCTCTGTAACTGACATTCATTCATTCCTTGCACTGTTCTTGCACAAGTCACTATATTTGGATCTGTAGTTATATACACATATATCTATATATCTATATCTATATATAGATATATCTATATATCTATATATATTTATTTATATTGACTTATATATGTATATATTTATATTACCTTGTGTGGAATGTTGTAAATATATAAAGAAAATATATAGAAAAAAAAATATAGAAATAAAGTATCTCTGATTCTGATTAAACTGAGTCATCTCTGCCTCCCCTTTCTCAAGTTTATCACAGATGAAAAGCAGAGAGCCTGTCTTGTTCACTCACACACACACAAAGAGAGACAGACAGAGAGAGAGAGAGAGAGAGATGTTTGATCAGCTGCTAGGCTGCACTCAACAAAGCTGTCCAGGTATGTAAAACGATAGAATTTGATATCTGGTATATGCAGATATTCCCCACAAACTTAGAAAACGTTTTATATTCACTTTTTAGCCATGATGAACAGATCCAGTCTGCGGGAATTTGGTTCATAATCCTGATGAACTGACTACACAGAGTGGAGGTGTACTTTCTCACCTAAAAACATTTTGAAACTACTTTTTCTGATAAATTAAGGGAATAAAATCGATAGGTTTGAAAATTCATCTCATTACTGCTCCTTATTCCCCCTTACCCTTGCTGCACCCAAACCTGCCCATTGGACAAAGCCACAGGCTTCTTGAAAGCCAGAGGAAAGTGAAATCCCACAAGTGGAAATGCTAGTTGGGCTTTTGAAAGCCCCAGGCTTTTAATGGAAAACGGGCGGCCTAAGTAAATGATTCCTGAAAAGATCAGAAACCGTGCAACCATTAGCATGTAGTAAACACTTATTGAGTCTGTTGTGAGCAGCAGACATTATGAAGTCTAGTGACAGTTGGGAGGAATGTCCTGCGCAGACCCGGCAGCATGGGCGGGCATTGGGGGGCCATGCCCATAGACATAATATAAGAGTAGACCCCGCATTGACTGTCGCTGCGCAGGAATTACGACCGCCATCTTGGGGCGGTCGACCTACTACCCTACCCTGCTGATTCAAGCAGAACACACTAATGATACCTCAGCACTGTGCGGAATATTTTTGTTTAAAGGCATACTATGCAACATTTTTCAGTTAATTAATATGTTCCATACCGTTTTGGATGATTAAATGAGTCATTTCAGGTCGAACAAAGGTTTTCTCGGCCGCCCTGGTGGTCTGTGGGGGAAATACCGCACTTGCAATTGCAAGAGCTCTCGGCCTGCACACAGTCGGTCTCGCTTTACGGCGAGAACTCCATGTTTTTGCCCTGCTATTCACTATATGCACGCGCGAAAGCAACAACAAAGAACCGCGTGTTAACGTCAAATAAACATGCAAGCATATCGAGTTTTATTATTATTATTATTTTTTTTTTTATGTTGGCGAGATGCTACCGCAGCGGCGGCGGCGAGGCGGCGGCGGCGGCTTGGCGAGCGGCGGACGCGGCTTGGCGAGGCGGTGGCGGTAGCATCTCGCCAACATAAAAATAATAATAATAATAATAATAATAATAATAATAATAATAATAAAACTGGCGAGGCGGCGGCGGCCGCTGCGGCTTGGCGAGGCGGCGACGGTAGCGTCTCGCCAACATAAAATAATAATAATAATAATAATAATAAAAAAACTGGCGAGGCCGCGGCTTGGCGAGGCCGCGGCGGTAGCGTCTCGGCAACATAAAATAATAATAATAATAATTTAAAAAAACTGTTTTTATATATATATATATATAAAAACTGGCGAGTAAAAAGTTTATATATATATATATATATATATATATATATATATATATATATATATATATATATATATATATATATATATATATTATTATTATTATTATTATTCACTAATGTCTAAAGCTCTGATGCCTTCACAGAGCAGCTGCAATACATATCTATGTATATATGGATAGATTGATTTTTTTGTTATGGCCTGGCTCTTGGACTATAACAAATCAAAGGGAAGCCCCACATGGGATAACTTAAAATGTGATTTATTTAACAAAAATCATAACTGGTTGCAGAGGAGCGGGAAAGAGAGAAGTAGGTGGCAGATAGAGAGAAAGAATGAGCTGAGCTCCTCCGAGCTGGTCTGATCTGAGCTGCTCCCTATGGGGTGCCGAATGTAAAATTTCAGATAAAATTCTATAGCTGATACATTTTGATTATTTAGCTCACTTTTCTCACATTTAGCTCCCTTTTCTCACATTTAAGACAGAAATTCACAATAAACAAGATTTTATATGCAATTGTCAACAATATGTTTATAAAGTAAAATAAATAGTTAAATGTTAAATCTAAATGTTAAATCTATATCTAAATGTTAAATGTTAAATCTAAATGCTAAATCCATATCTAAATGTTAAATCCATATCTAAATGTTAAATCTATATCTAAATGCTAAATTTAAATCTAAATGTTAAATCTATATCAAAATGTTAAATGTTAAATCTAAATGTTAAATCTATATCTAAATGTTAAATTTAAATCTAAATGTTAAATCTATATCTAAATGTTAAATCTAAATGTTAAATTTAAATCTAAATGTTAAATCTATGTCTAAATGTTAAATGTTAAATGTAAATGTTAAATCTGTATCTAAATGTTAAATTTAAATCTAAATGTTAAATCTATATCAAAATGTTAAATGTTAAATCTAAATGTTAAATCTATATCTAAATGTTAAATATATATCTAAATGTTACATTTAAATGTAAATGTTAAATCTATATCTAAATGTTAAATGTAAATGTTAAATCTATATCTAAATGTTAAATGTAAATGTTAAATCTATATCTAAATGTTAAATGTTAAATGTAAATGTTAAATCTATATCTAAATGTTAAATGTTAAATCTAAATGTTAAATCTATATCTAAATGTTAAATCTATATCTAAATGTTAAATGTTATATCTAAATGTTTCGAAAATATGCAAATTGACCACGCCCCCTATCGGGTTCTCGCCCACACCACTGACCTTGGATCAGCCATGAGATCCATCTGTGGAGGACACTGTAAACATGCCGCACAGACGGCTGACAAGGCAACTCCTATAACTATATAACTTTCTCCCTTTAACGGCAAAGTTTCTTGTTTTAATGAGAGACTTATCTTGCTTAAACAACATAATTTTCGTCTCATAACAACGCAACATAACCCGGCATCAGCTCGCGGGATATTTGACTGTCATGGAGAAGAGTAGAGACGGAGGGGCGCCTTTTATTACTTTTTAAGAAGTCGTCATTTGTCGGAGGAATGTATTTCTGCACTGAGGAGTGACAAGGTAAGTCATGCATATACTGCAAGTCCTCTACTTGAAATTTGATCAATTCGGCAGTTTGAGTTGCCTTTGTACTCTCCATTTACACACTACAAGGTTTAACTGTTGCTGGGGGGGTGGGGGGGGGCTTTCAGCTATAGCTGTGGGTTTATTTACAACAGTTTGCAGCCGAAACAGTCCTCCGCCAGCCGCTGTTTTCTTCTTCTGGGCAATTTGACGCGGAGCTTCAAAAATCACAGCGCTACTAGTGGTGCGGCATGGGAATTGCACCGTTTCAGTACTCTGTAAACAGGGCCTGTGACTGCAAATGTACCTATGCCTTTATGTATTTTAATTAAATATGATTAAAATAAATTTTAATTCGACACTTGTAAGGCTAATTAAAAGTATGTTTATTCTACACAATGAAAGTGAGGCTAGATAAAGCTACATTTATCCATATTTTATTGTGTCAAAACAAAGATATGAATACAGAGCTTTCTAATGGGACAATTCACAAGCCAGTGAAGGACAACTATTTATATGAACTTCATTAATAAACCCAGTCAACTACTGACATGCTTTAATAAGGGGAAAAGCAAAAACTGATAATCGATTATCATTGCTGCAAATTCAAAAGTTAATATGAGAATTTATCAATGAAAGCTCCTGGCAGCAAGGCACCATTGTTCTCAGTTTATTTGTTGTTCCATTTGTTTTTTTCTGATGTCTTTAAACTTACTCAGAAAAGAAAACAAATCTTAATCAACAACATTGTTCCATTGCAGTCTAGGTTTAAGCAATTTTAACATTGATCCAGTCTAACCTTAAATCACAATTTTAAACAGCAGCTATTCTCCTTCTGATGGGAATTCTGTAAAAGTACTTTTTAAAATTCCCATAAACAAAAACATTAGGTAGGAGGACCAGGATTAAGATAGCTACATTAAAAATACAGCCAGAAAATGAATGTTCCCTTTTACATCTTAGAATGCCTGTGCATTTGATCTGACACTCAAAATTTTAATATTTAAAAACTTTGAATTTGGAATATTTAGCTTCTCACATTTAGCATAAGTAACGTGCTCAATTTTTAGAAAGAATAAATTATGTTATTTTTACATTTTGTTTAAAATAAAAAACTTGAAAAAACAATAACAAAATCTCTGCTGTGTTTACAGGTTGGCATCTCTAAAGCTGAATACATGGATGGTGCTGTCCAAAAGTTACTGCTGGATATTTTGTTCCAGCAGTAACAGAGGGGGTACCACAGCCAGAATTCATATAGACATGGAGACAGAGAATGGTACAATGAAATACATTCAAAGATTTTTGCGTCTTGATGACAGCTATCCTGAAAACTACTTCATTGTGGGATCCAGCACCCACAGCCAGCACATCAACAGCTAGTGGGATTTCTTAAGGAAACATCGTGCACAGTACTGGATGAACCTTTTTCAAAAACATATTACTTTACTGGTGACTTCTTGGATAAGCAGCCAATTCTGCTCACCTGTTTAAATATCACTGAGGTATGTTTGAATGTAAAAGATAAATACTATATGATACATGCTTTTATATATGGAGTATGTACTTTAAGAGCTTGTTTATTTTCTTGTCTTTCAGGAACAACTCTAAAAAGTGGTTCACTTATGGAACATCATTTGTAAGATTAGAGATGCAATTACTCCAAGTGGCCGGCCCTACATGATGTATACCTGGGGTCAGGTCAGCTGAAAGCTTGGCTAGGGCCCGGGACAACGCAGTCTTTTTGGGCCCCCCCCCCCCCCCCCCCCCCCTCTACACATGCCGCCACCACACACACACACATACACACACACACACACCAAAAAAAATTAACTGTATACTTCATGCCCGGGAAATCTCTGTATTTTATATTAGATATTTTCAACCCATCTATTGAATTTAGTGCACTAGTTGTATAATGAAACTGTTGACCTTTCGGGTTTTGTGATTTTTATTTCATTATTACAATTAAATAATAATAATGTTATGTTCAGTGTTTTTTTCCTAATCCACCTCTTATATTTTTCAACCCTTATGTAATTTTGTCTGTGTTGTGTGCTCCTGCCTGTTGCTTTAATCCTTCCCCGTCGTAGGATAAATAAAGGATTAGCTAATGTTATCTTATCTTAAATAACACTTTTTAATGGGATATATGTACTGGGTTCTTTCAAGGTCTTATTTACATTTTCTGTGTGGGCTCCAGTAACATATGATAGATAATCTACTTTGAAAGTTAACATGAAGTGCTGCTGAAGATGACCACTCTTATCTACCTGGATGTTCTCTGGAGGACTGAAACGCCTGTGTTGTTCAGAAAGAGCGCCGCAGGGACTTTATAAGTATAAATTATAAGTAGAGGTAAGACAGCGATACTTAATCATGTTTTGTTTTTGTGATAAAATGTGCGTAATGTGGGTTAGAGTTTTAGAATGTGTTACAAATGCAGAAATCCATCATAACTCATAAACTGTTACCAATCAAATGACAATTTTTTTTTCATCAAAGAACCAATATTTTTCCATGTATCTTGGTGAATTTATTTGGCTCAATCAGTCTCCTTCAGCACTTTGCAACGAGTCTACTCTGTAGAGTGTATATATTTGTAAATCTGACTCTGATGACGTCAGTGCCTCACCAGCTATGAACCCTACCGCAAGTCACTGACTACAACCACCACCACCACCATATTTTACATCAGACAGCGGAGCAGATGACGGGCCTGCTGTTGGGAACATGTCAGTCAGTTTGACACATATCGCAGCATCCGTTTGAAGAACTCGTTTCTTTTTTTCGTGCAGTTTCTCTGCGCCTCCCTTGCGTTTTTTATCCATTACTACTGTGAACACCGCTGCACAAAGTTCCACATGGAGCGTGAAGGTATTTTTCTACTTTATGATTGGCCTAGCCCTTTAGGCTGTCAGGGATGATAACCAATAGGCTGCAGTAGCCTGTGGTAAGGGCCGGATGATCGAAACAGACTCTTGCGCTGCGGATTTTATTTTTCTTCATGCATTATACAAATATAACGAGGCAGATATATAAAATAATAATAATAATACATATTATTAATATACATGTCGGGTCTGCCAGCCCAAACAGCACGTCGGCCCACCGGGAAAATGCCCGGTACGCCCGATTACCAGTCCATGCCTGATTTCATTTAAGGTATTAAAATAGAGCCAAACAGTGTTTCTTTGCCTTTTCATGTTTTTCCGTTTCTGCGGTCTCTCTCTCTCTCCGAGTCTGAGCAGCAGCAGCGCGGTTGTTTGTGACATAGTGGGCGAGCCAGGCTGAGCCTGCGTGCTGATTGGCTGGCGCCGCTGAGCCATGTACGAGAGGGAAGGGGGAACAGCAAAGTGCCGTGACACAGACTGCTGGGTCACGGCGCGCTTGCTGACTGACAGTCTGACCATTTGGTCAGAGTGTCAGTTTTGGGCCCCTCTCTGTCCTGAGCCCGGGACAACTGACCCGTTTGTCCCCCCTCTGTCGGCGGGCGTGCCTGGGGTGTCAAGCTCCAGTCCTCGAGGGCGTGTCCTGAAACCTTTAGAGGTTTCCCTGGTCCCACACACCTGAATCAAATGGCACAATTAGCTCCTCAATATGCAGTCAGGTTCTTCAGAGTCCTGGTAATTACCTGATTATTTGACTCAGGCGTGTTGGACCAGGGACATATCTAAAAGTTGCAGGACACCGGCCCTTGAGGACTGGACTTTGACACCTGTGAACCCTTCCACGGCGTTTTGGTGAACAAGATCATCTCAAACAGGTTTCTAAGCAAGTGGCAGAAACTTGCACAGTCCAACGTCTTCAGAGGACCATTCACATGTGATGAGACAGTTTGAACTATCATACCTTCTGATGACAGAAAAACTTTCTTCATGCACCGTCCACCAGTGGCGGCTGGCCAGAAGGGGTCGCCTGGGCGCCGCCCCCTTTAAATTGTTTAGATAATAAATGATTTCTGAACTGCAAAGTACTTAGAAATGTAGTTATTCATAGTGTGTGTCCAATAGACATGTTAGAATTTATTAAAATAGTAAATACATAATTCTATGTAATTGCTCACATTGTGCACACTTCCTACCCTATGTGCAGGGCGCCGTTCTAATGGGAGAGAATGTAGGCGCATCAACTTGGGCAAGCACGTGATCTGAGGCTGACTTTTAATTGGTTATTTAAGGTTTTCCACAGGGCGCAGCGCTCTGCGTCCCGGACACACCCATTCTGTTGTGTCATTACTGGTAGAGTGTCAGTACTGGCAAATTTTTTTTAAAACATTGTGTGATTGGACAATCCCCGATTCGACTCATTAGCGCAGCTGCAGTTCGTTAGGTTGATTCACGTTTACGTTTGCAAAGTGGAGTAGTTTCAAAATGAGAGAAAATTCTGTTTTGTCTTTACAAAAAAATGCTTTTACAAAGCGTTCACTTGAAGAAAAAAACAGGATAAAGGAGCTTGGACCGGATCGTTCCAATTTACAAATTCAGCAGCAGGCAAGTGATCTCTCCACTCCATGGTTGGACAAAGCAGTGTAGGTAGTAGTCAGCCAGTGAAGAAGCGTCGGACACTCAGTGTAGAAGACCATGAAAGGATTGCTGCAGAGGTGAGTTGTTGTGGAAAATCACTGTTACACTGGTTTATAGTAATGTTATTTAATATATTAGGAAGATGTGCGTTGTAGTTACAAATACCTTTAGTTGTGTCTATGCTGTGTAGGTATGTTGATATGTTTGTCAGCAAGATATTTTATTATTTAAGTTGTACTGAAGTTTATGGGTAATGGGGAATAAAACATTTGGTTACTGAATTTTGTATAATCTTGTCCCACAAAAATGCTGTAACAATAACACAGCCTTAAAAAATGGCAGCAAATGTTATTAAAATCAGGGAAACAATCTAGAAGAAGCCTTTTCAGAAACTGTCACGCTCTTGAAGATCCTCATCACCACACCCATGACCACAGCAGAAGCTGAAAGGTGCTTTTCAACTCTGAAAAGAATCAAGACTTTTCTGAGAAACTCAATGACTCAGGACAGGCTAAATGCATTGGCCATGTTGTCAATGGAGAAAAGACTAGTCACAGAGATGACTGACTTTAACAAGAATATAATTGAGAAATTTGCTGGGCAGATTTGTTTGTTTGTGTGCGCCCCCCTCAGTTTTTTTAGCACCAGCCGCCACTGCCGTCCACACATGATGAAACAATTGAGTTATGCTTATTTTTAAGAGCTTGTATGCACACAAACCTGTGACACGTGTGACATTTTCTTGTAAAAAAGAGTTTGTGGAGCAAATGACATTGTGAGCCTGTCCAGAATGAACCTGTCACGTTCCGACACAGTCAGAATTGGGCAGCTGCAGACCCCACAACCAATAAAGGAAAAGCAGTCAAAGAAATACAGATGGAGGAATAAAAAACAGACCTCTGTTTTCACTGGCTCCCATGTACTTAAATGTTTCATCATGATGTACATAATTTTTTGAATTTTGGTAACAGGTTTTATATTTTGTGTGATTCTTGTTGTGTGTGACAGCAAATATACACTACTAAATATATTAGGACAATAACAAGAAATTTAACTTCACATTTGCCTTGTAATCTGTCATGTAGGACAAAATGTTTAAATGACATGTTCTGTAAACCCCACCACTGCTCCTCATATTCAAGACAATTTTTATATTTATAACAGCAAGACTCTTATAGTTCTCTGTTACTGAACACTGAGACCCAAGTTATGTACTGTTTGACAATGATGATATGGTCAAATGAGATGAAAAATAAAGTGCCTATGCTTATGTGCAACATGAAAACTTTTAATGAATCTTTGGTAAAAAACCCATTACAAAATAAAGTGCAATGGTTTGTGACAAACCAACTCGTTCTTTCCTTAGAAACATAACATTATATTGCAATGTTACATCAACTCACAGAAGAACATACATTAAAAGTACCTTTAACAAGTGCTCTGAAAGATCCTTTTGAAAGGAAGTTCTCTACCTTCAGATAATGACCTAACTAGAACATGATCTATGAGTATTAAAAAGATGAATACATGGATCTCAAAATTGAACATGAGAAAATCCTTTTACATATGACAAAAGTCGTTGTTAGAAATCTGGGCACTATTGCGCTCAAAGCATTTATCTATTTTACAATCAACTTCAAAGAATATAAAAGAAAAATAATGCCCTATGAAAAGAAAAGTAAGTACAGTTTAAACACATGCTTCAAATTTTTTTTACCTTAAAGAAGCTTAATAGCAACAGCAATAATTTCACTTCAAAAACTTGTATTTCACAATGTTGTTGGAGTAATCTTTTTAATCAGTATTTTTGCTCTATATCTTTGTCAGCAAAAACAAAAGCTAACTGACTTTATTGTGGCTCACTTCCATATGTTCTTGAAAACATATTGAAAACACATTTTGAGTCAAATTGTAAGCTTTCTTTTTAAATATATTACAAAGTGATATTACCTGAAACCAAAAACATTTTAGATCAAATTGGACTTTTCCATGAAGATTTGCATGTAAAGAGTTTTTCAAGCCACGTCTGTTGAAGGACATCTCTTTCACCTTTTCCTTAGAACTCGAAGCAAAATCTCTGGGTGGCAATTCTGTCAGCATAGGTGGGAATATAGATGGCCAAGCTCTCATCCGTGCTTGTGTTACAGGTCCGAGAGTGGGGTTTCTTTGGGCAAATGAGAGTTTAATGCTTCATGACACCGACTTATGGTTACTGTAACCGAAAGGGAAACATAACCAAAAAAACTTTAATTTTACCAAGCTTTATTGTATATAAATAAAATACAGGTGCCAATATCTAAAATGTAGCAGGAATATAAGCATACAGGAAGGGAAAAGAAAACAAAATAAATGCAAAGTTGTTAGTCCACCCTCACAAGTACTCAAAAAGAAAAACAATCCAAACCAGGCAGACTAACAGAAAAGAAAATCAAACTCTAAAGGACAGCAGGAAGCAGTGACAACCCTGTCAAAACAAAAATACAAAATTACCAAATACTCATTAAAACACTTTAATCAAATCAATCTAACCACATTAAAAACACTGCATACCTGCGTCACTTAAAACGGCATATATAAAAGCCTACCTGTGGCATCAAACAACACGCCCAGGTGACACCCAAACAGCAAATGTAAAAGCCTACCTGCGGCGTCGAACAACCACACGCCCACGTAACGCTACCACTGGAATACTGTTAATGCGGCCCTGTATAAAAAACACCAAATCAGCAAAAAACATATTGAGAAACATAAACTTAAAAACCATTTTCCTCCCAACCTACCCCAGCCAGCCAACCAACAGCATGGATCGACCACACCCCTGGTCTCAGACACAGGAAGTGAACTCCTGGCTACCACCCTTCTAGCTTCCCCTTGTATAGAGGCTCAGCCTATGGAGAGTGACACCTACTGGTGCCACCTGTTACACTTGCTATAGCTGATATGTCAGTCTACAAGCACAATGAAATTATGGTTAATATAAAAACCGTAAAAAACTAAAAAGACTCTTTGAAGCACATGAGTATTAATTTTTACAGCAGAATTTATGATTAAATGCATGACATGTTTTTAAAAATATTAAGCTGCTTATCCTTATCTCTATCTCATTAACACCCATGTAGAACATTTGCAGTCACAGGCCCTGTTTAGAGTACTTAAACGGTGCAATTTCCATGCCGCACCACTAGCAGCGCTGTGATTTTAGAAGCTCCGCATCAAATTGCCCAGAAGAAGAAAACAGCGGCTGGCGGAAGACTGTTTCGGCTGCAAACTGTTGTAAATAAACCCACAGCTATAGCTAAAAGCCCCCCCCCCCCCCTCCTAAGCAATAATTAAACTTTGTAGTGTGTAAATGGAGAGTACAAAGGCAACGCAAACCTGTTTTCACCGTGTAAACAGAGCCAGAGACTGTACTACAGTAATGCAAGTGTATCCAAAGCATAGTTGTTAACTATAAATAACTGCCGAATTGATCAAATTTCAAGTAGAGGACTTGCTGTATATGCATGACTTACCTTGTCACTCCTCAGTGCAGAAATACATTCCTCCGACAAATGACGACTTCTTAAAAAGTAATAAAAGGCGCCCCTCCGTCTCTCCTCTTCTCCATGACAGTCAAATATCCCGCGAGCTGATGCCGGGTTATGTTGCGTTGTTATGAGACGAAAATTATGTCGTTTAAGCAAGATAAGTCTCTCATTAAAACAAGAAACTTTGCCGTTAAAGGGAGAAAGTTATATAGTTATAGGAAGTTGCCTTGTCAGCCGTCTGTGCGGCATGTTTACAGTGTCCTCCACAGATGGATCTCATGGCTGATCCAAGGTCAGTGGTGTGGGCGAGAACCCGATAGGGGGCGTGGTCAATTTGCATATTTCGAAACATTTAGATTTAACATTTAACATTTACATTCAACATTTAACATTTAGATTTAAATTTAACATTTAGATTTAAATTTAACATTTAGATTAAAATTTAACATTTACATTTAACATTTAACATTTAGATATAGATTTAACATTTAGATTTAAATTTAACATTTAGATAGATTTAACATTTACATTTAATATTTAGATATATATTTAACATTTAGATTTAACATTTAGCATTTAGATATAGATTTAACATTTAGATATGGATTTAACATTTAGATATAGATTTAGCATTTAGATTTAACATTTAACTATTTATTTACTTTATAAACATATTGTTGACAATTGCATATAAGATCTTGTTTATTGTGAATTTCTGTCTTAAATGTGAGAAAAGGGAGCTAAATGTGAGGAAAAGTGAGCTAAATAATCAAAATGTATCAGCTATAGAATTTTATCTGAAATTTTACATTTTGCACCCCATAACTCCCAGCTGGGGTTGATCATCTGGTGCTTGGGCTGGAGCGGAGCTTGGGCTTGCACTGTCAGGTGAGAAAGCTTGTTGACGTCAGTCTGGCCAGCTGCCTCCACTTCCAATCAGCACCAATTAGAAGCTCTACACAGGGGCCGTTTCTCAATTCACGAGAACGCGAGTTGTTGGAAAGAACACAGGAAGATCGGACTTGACGAGAATGCGAACACGCAGCATGTATAGGGTAGTTCATTGTTATTGTTTTGATGCGGGTTTTTCGCGCAAGGCGAACACAATGGCGGACGCAAACAGAGAAACTGACCAGGGGTCCGTTCTTCGTACGTCGCTAACTCAGTTAGCAGGATTTCCTTGTTGACGATTTGGCATGATCTTGGATCGTTTGGTTCTTCGAAAGACATCCTGCACTTGTTGTCATAGCAACATGTGCTCCAGCTTAAGCCTGCTCCAGAGCAGGCTTATTTCATGTAAACAAGATTAGATCACGGCTGTATAAGCGGAGTAGATAGGGAAGTCTGCCGTAGCCATGTCTATTTTTACGACAGCAACCTGTTGCGGAAGGTGCAAGAATAATTTGCAGAGTTTTTCGAATTAATCGCGTATTGCGCAATAGACAGGATCCTTTAGCGCAGTAGAGAGATTTTTCTTGGTGGCTTTTATAAACAGACAAACACATCATTTAACAGTGGCTTTTAATGAGGAAAAAGTGGTGGTAGAGCCATAAATAGAAAATATTTAAGTTATTTGTATGATGGTTTGCTTTTTATTTTTATCATATTCAGTAAGAAGATTTGTTCGGGCCATTTTATTGTGAAGTTTTGTTTTACTTTGAAAGGCTTGCTTCCTGTCGAGCCGTATATTGTATTAGAAAAAACTCTGGATGGATTATCTAGCCACAGAGCAATACAGTTTTACCGTGTAAACTGTGGATGACTTGGAAAAGGAAGATTTTCATTTTTTATGGATAAAGATTTTTTTTTGTTAAAATTCCCAGTTTGCACATGTCCTTTACTTCCCGTCTCTAAGGAATGACACTGAAATTTGGATCTCTTGACATAAGAAGTGCCTTTTTAAAATAAAGTGTAATAATTAAAGGCTACCATTTTGTAGAATATTCTTGTATTTCACTTTTACTTATCCCCATGTTCTAGTGGGTCCCGTGGAGGCTCTGATATAAAAGAACAAAGTAAATATGAGATTATTAAAATGCAAAAATTCATACTGTAGAAAGTGATAGTAACATCTACCATGGACAGTATTTACGCATGCTGCTTTTTGCCAGCCCTCTCTCCTGGCTTTAACAGATTTTGAGGTGTTCCCTGTCATTTTAATTAATGACTCAAATTCGGCATAACCTTCCAAGCTCTTGTTCTGCTTGGGAGAAAAACTGTGGGCGTTCGTTGGCCATGCTGAACAGCCAATAGCAGCGGTGCTGATCATTGTTTCTACTATCGATACATTTCCCCTTTTAAACAAACGCATGAATGTGCAGTTGTCTCAGATAACTCAATCCAGCGATACTAATCGTAAACAACAGGTGTGTTCGAAGAACCCAGTTAGCCGGATCATGATTAGCCAGATGAAATCATCTTGTATGTGTCATTTGATCTCGGATGTTTTAAGCAACGTACAAAGAACGGACCCCTGTTCTCCACGTATTTTTCTTCATTAGATAACGTATCACAAGATCGTTTTAAAAGTAAATTGATGGTTGATGGTATCAGATTGCCAGATCCACACAGCAAAAGCCTGAAGGAGTCTGTGAAATGCTGGCCAAGTGTTCCGTACGGCAACATATACAGTTGCCTTATAAACACGCAGGCCAGTACAGATGAGAGTGCACGAAAGCCCCTGAAACCACTGGACGGCTACAATTATTTTATATTGGAAAAAAAAGGCTCCAGCAACGCACGCAACGCCATGAGGGATTAAGCGGGTCAGAAAATGGATGGATGGATGGATGTTGTTCACACGTTTGTGTAACAGCACAAAGCGGCGTCGGACACAGACCGCGTCTCAGCAGAGAGGAAGACCCGCCCGGTAGGTTAAAAAAATCACTATGGATTATTTTGGTGTTTTTGTCTTGTTAAAATGGGTGGGGGTGTCGGCGACATTGCAGCGTAAACACAGAAGTATTAGCGCCCGTGAACGGGGGCGTAATGGAGTCGCTGTCTGGAGCAGCAGCAGGCTGCTGCTGCTCCAGACAGCCAGAGAAGCGGGCCGGAGAAGCGACTGCTACAGCAGCAGCAGCCGCTTCTCCAGCCCGTGTAGCGATCGCCACCTCCCCTCCGCCGCTATTTAAGTAGAACAATGACTAGAGCAGAATTAAGTTGTATTTACTGGAGATGAAGTGTAGACTGCAAATTCTGTCGTAGTATGATGGCTCCCCCAGTTCATTGGGAGTGTCTGCCTGCGCTCTTTTCATTGAAAATATCCATTTCTTTCTTCGTCCTTCCTCCTTCGGTAAACGACAGAAACGTACATCCAATGATTTGGAATACCTCTCTGTGCAACCGGGAGCACAACAAGTCGTAGGCATTGTTTAGATTTAAAAAATAAACTAACTAAAAGTACGCTCTAAATCACCCGTTTTGTCATGTAGTAGATGAGAACAGTACTGTATTTTTGCCTACCCGCGGGACCCGAATGTAGTGCTGACGTCACGCGTGAACTACCCTATAGTGTATTGGAACAGAAGTGTACTCGTGACGTCATCACACCCACAGCTCTTCAGCATTTCTTTAATGTTCAAAACTATTTATACACTACACTATCATATCTTATTGAAAACGTTTTTTCTTAATTAATTTCTAAAAAGTCTAAAAAATGTCTAAAAAAATTACAGAACTGTGGGTATAAAACCAGCAATAGCGGGAATTTCTTTGTTGGGAGTTGTAATTGTTGTAGTTGCAGAGCCGATTGAATCTTCTTTAAGAATCAGCACTTTGTAGAAGCAAAATGAGCAATACGAGCAATATTGCTGTTGCTTCGGTCGTTGGTCAGCTTTACCAGCAGGCTGAAGAGGAGGTGATGCAATTAAGGCAAATCCGAGCAAGGAGAAGATTGATGCGGCAGAGGAGGCTCAGAAGGCAGGCTTTGCTCATCTATTGCCAACTGGTAGGCATTTTAAGATAGACAGCCTATTTCCTACTTTTATCTTTAAAAAAACATTGAGGATGGTATTAAAAACGTGATCAGGTTGAAATTGTGACTATTTTTCTATAAACAATTAAAATGAAGACCCAATTTTAACATTAGTAACAGTAGGGTTACTTCACAGCATTGATTAAGAAAGGAAAACACATATTTCTATGTCTGCCCACCTTTACAGTGATTAATCTATAAATTATGTGCAGATAGTTTAGCTAATTTTTCAGTGAAATTGTAAAACTACCAGAGAAAGGAAGCAATTTGTTACATTTACTATACATTTTACCTTTTCTTTGTTGAGAACTATATTAATCTGCATGTTAAGCAGTTATAGTTTTATGGTGTGAAAAGGTGAGAATTGAAAAAACAATTATGGTAACATTTGGCATTTTTTATTTACAGGAAGAAACAGAAACTAAATATGTGAGGATAAATACCTCTGTGCCAATCCTCCAAATATTTTTTAATGAAGGGGACCTGAAACCAGCCTTCAGGCTAAACAGGGCCATCATCGTCCTCCTCCTACAGCTGCTGCCCATCTATAAGGCCCATGGATGGCCACAGGAGATAGAGGTGCTGGTGACCCTCTAATGGCTGGCCGCAGTGCATCCTATAGGAAAACAGCTTGCCAGTAAGATCTCTTACCTTCTTGTCCTTAAATAGAGTCAGCAATGACACAAAATTGATACATAGATTATATAAATTGGATAGAAGATTAAGACATATCAGCAGATTACCTAAATTACAAGTTAATTTTACATTTGGTACAGGTCAAGTGGAGGCACACTACAACAGACACCACGCCAAGGCTGATTTACATCGTTGAGCGCGCCTTTGGTGGTCTGAAGACACGGTGGCGTTCCATCTTCTTTAGAGCGTTGGAGGTCCGCCCGACGTTTGTCCCAAAAGTAATCGCACCTGCTGCATCCTTCACAACATTAGTATAGAGGCAGGGGACCAGCTAGATGTGGAGGACGAAGAGGTTGACCCAGAGGAGGACGGCCATCCTGCGGCTGAAGACAGGGAGCTGCTCCAGCTGGCTGCATGTTTAAGTGAACATGACTACACCTGACCTAATGTAGATCAGTTGGAGTCATGTCTACATGCTGCTTCATTTCATGTTTTTCACCACCTGTTAAAATACATTAAATAATCATTAAATAATTTCCATTCCAACTATTTTTAATTGTAAGTTTATAGGCATTGTCTATTTGTATAAGATCTTAATAGGAGTTAATTCTTTGTTTTAGACCATGTTAGTAACTGTTAATAATTATTTTCCAAAGATTAAACATTTGTATAAAGAAAATGTCTTTTTCATATACTATTTTTACTATTGTTTTCTTTCTCCTCTCAATTATGCTTGTCCTGACTCAGAAGAAACTCACTTAGATAGGAAAAACCTTTATAGAATTTATTTATCTATTTATTTTATATGCTGCTGTCGTCCTTGGGAGACATTTACAATTTATTCCAGCAAGTATTGAGTTAATAAAGCAACACACGACAGTCAGATAAACACAAAACAAATAAATCATAACCTGCGGTACTATGCACACTACTTTTTTTAATTACATAATAACTCTGTAAACAGGCCACATAGGGAAACTTAAAAGTATAATGTTCTCGCCTCAAACGATCTGAAAACGTACTTTTGAACAGCAGCGGAAAAGGGAATTTTTAACTTACCACTGTGAGCTCTGTTTGCGCTGTCTCGAATCAAGCTGCGGCCGCGGTGCATTCTGGGCAAGCGGTCAGTCTGAAGAACGCACAAGTCTGCTCTGAAGCATGCTCGATAAAGGGCGAAAACAACATCCGGGGATTTGTCGCGTCCGCGGTTTGGCATTCTCGGCAATTGGAACAGTGCTTGGGCTGAGGCTGATGACGTGTCACGAGCACACGAGACCGCTCAAGAATGCATATTGAGAAACCACCAGGGACTCAGGAAAGGCCTTGGGCCGCAAATATATATATATATATATATATATATATATATATATATATATATATATATATATATATATATATATATATATATATATATATATATATATATATATATAGAGAGAGAGAGAGAGAGAGAGAGAGAGAGATATACAGAGATATATATATATAGATAGATATAAATAATTTTTTTTATTTTTTTTTTAAATGTGCCCCCCTAAAAAAATGGAATGCCCCCCCTGTAATTTGTTTCTGCAGCCGGGTCTGGTCCTGCGGAAGTGCTCCTTTGAGCATCTAGAATGCAGCAGTCTGTCTCTGAAATAGCTCTCCTGCTCTGCAACAGCTCCATGCATGGGCCAGGAGATATCAGTGATGTTATTTTTCCTACAATATTTTTGCACCATGCTGCGCCACGCAGCACCGTAGCCTGGGCTATTGTCAGTGGCATGGATTCAGCACCGACATCCGCACGTGGGACTTAAGGTCATATTCAACTTTTCAGGGAGACCAACTCAAACAACATTTTATTACCAATACCCTCCTCCTTAAGATGTAGACCGAGGGACTGTTGGGAGGGGTTAACATTCTGCTCTCACTTCTTCGCCTCACTATCTCATCCAACATAAGGAAAGGTGCCCTGCTCACTGGTAAAGGTACAATGGCAGAGCAAACAAAAAGGTCCAAAGTTTGGCTGTACTTTTCAAGAATAGTTGTTGACAACGCACGCTGCCATTAGTGCAATAACAGCTTTGCTTGCAAAGGTGGGAACACAAGTATTTTGACAAACACCTTGTGAAACTGCACCACATACAAACAAAGATGCGCAGTGTTTAATAATATAAACAATTATACAAGATATTTTTATTTTTACTTGTTTTTTCTCCCTTTTGTTTGATTGAAAAAACAAAAAAGGTATTGATAAGGGTATTAATAAAGAGTAGTAGTATTGATTCCTTAATGATACTCATCCCTAGTCCAGGGGGCATCCAAGGATAGAGCTTGCCTTCCTAATGATTTTATCAGCTACTTCTCAGCTACAGATAAACTGCTGCTCCAACAGACCATAGAAGATGGCTGATGCCAGAACAGAGTAAAAGGGGGTTGTTATGCCATAAGTACGCCATGATGAATAATTGATCTCAGATTGGATCCTGAACAGTAGGGAAGAGGTGACAAAAAGAATTCACTCCTGCTGCAACATGAGACCCTCAAGGCTTGGACAGCCCCTCCTTCTCTCACCAGGGGTCCTGCTGTGATAACACCTTCTTCCCTCTCCTCAGCAGCTGCACAGACCACCTCTCCAGGACAATGGAGAAGGCCTGAACCATGGGGCCATATGGCCTCATCTGCTGGGACATCTGAAAGATTCCCTGGACCAGCCACTCTTGATCCAGGGTCTGCTAAACCCGACTGCCTGCTTCAGCAGAGGACCTGACTGAATCCGGACAAACAACATGTCCGCGCAAACACAGAGCTAAGTTTGCTGTCTTAACATCATCACCGGTAGCAGGAGCAAAGATCCTGCTACCGGTGATGAAACAGCTCTCTGTATTTCTTCTCAGCCTATACAGGGGAGGGAGCCCAGATGGAGCGGAAAGCTGTGGAATTCTGAGGAAATCTGCTCAAATCGGACTGCCACCGGTTCAGAGAACGTGCTCAGACCAGGCCTCCATTCCCTCCCCACGCTGTGATTAGCCACATCATGCTGCAGGGCTAAACGCTAGCCTGCCAAGAAGAAACCAACAACTTCCTCCTTCAACACCCCTTCCGTGAATGGCCAAACTGAACAGAACTGACATGAGAAAAGGACACGTTTGGGCAGCGGGCTGAGGATGAAGTAAAAGGTTTATTGGGAAATGTTTTGTAAGCTGTTTGTACACATGGTGCTTTAGAACAAAGGGCTAACAGAATAGCTTACGCTAGCCTTCGTTTCATGGTGTTGCTAATATCATTTAAGTGTGTCTTTCTTTGGTTATAACAATGTTACCACCACAAGGGTTTCATACATTGATTGGACATTAATGTTTACGTTATCCAGCCACTCATTATGACTAAAAATAAAGCAAAAGCTTTCATTTGTTAGCGCCGGGCGTCCGCTAGCCAACATGCTATCAGCCCTGCTAACATCCGGTTTCGGACATTTCAAAAGGAGTACGTTTTAAAGCATAACTGTTCTGCTCCGCCATCCTCCGATGGTGTTATGAGCCTTATTCCCGCATCAATATGGTATACTAATGCCGGTTTTCAAGGCAATTTTGATAACTATAGATTTTAACCAGGTTAGCGATGATCGCTGTAGCGACCCCTAGCGGCCGGAGGTAGAATCGTATAAACAAAGGCAAGCGATTCTGAATTAAATGATTTTACAGGACAAACCGGTCCTCAGAATATTATTTTAACAAATAATGTTTTGTTTAACTTGGGCTTTGCATTGTCAATGGATTGAAATACATGGCAGATGTTTTTTAACTCCATTCCATGTTTTTTTTTTTATCAGATCTTCAGTGAACAATGATTCACTGAATTAATCTGATTATGAACAACCACTTTTGTTTTGTCATTTGTTTGTTTTGCATGTAAATAGTTCCTTAGCTTCTTTTTATCTTCATTTTTCTTAGTAGCTTAGTTAAGTTTCACTGGCCTAGTAGAGAGGATTTGTTAATCAAAATATTGTGTTAATTCAGATAAACAGCATTACATAGTGATGGTCTCTGGATGTTCATTTTATTTCTGTTATTAAATTATTGGACTTGAAAAGAAGTTGTCACTCCTTTATTCTATGTGTGTGCAGGTTTTGCTGTTAAAAGATCGCTAGTGCTTGAATTCACCCCTTTCAACCATTGTCTTGATATCAGCTTAAGAGCTGATCATCACCAGACAATACTTAACAGACAGAGAGTTATTTATGGAACATTTAATAACTCTAAACAGTGTATAATTGCACAACAGGGTCTTCAGGAGCACCCCCTGCAGTCCAAACGACCTCAGTCTCCTCAGCAGGTGTGTGTGTGTGTGTGTGTGTGTGTGTGTGTGTGTGTGTGTGTGTGTGTGTGTGTGTGTGTGTGTGTGTGTGTGTGTGTGCGCGCGCGCATGCGTGCATGTGTGTGTGTGTGTGTGTTCGTTTTACCTGCTCTACACGACAGAGTTTGTCCACTGTGCCCTGGTAGCGGTTCATACAATCCTCTGCAAGGTGGAGATGGGTTGAATACTGAAAAAATAGGATAGATGCTGTTAGCAAGTTTGGCACAAAGAACAGTGCACAATGATACGCAATAAACTGCATCATTAGGTCACCTTACCTTATTTGCAATGGCTTAATGTTGCACCCTTGTTGCCATGGATGTTTTGCAAATAGCTTTTTGTAATAGATGCTAAAATGAAAATTTATTTTTTTAAAGATAAGAATTGGTGATGAATGCTATGCGTCAGTGGGCCCAGTTGCCATGGCAATTTGATGTAATCATGCAAAGAGTGGGTAAAGGGTGAGTAACTCTTGCTCCTTCTGTAAATGAAACTCCTCTGATCACACCTGTTGAATTCATGTACACCTTTCCACATGGTTTAGTTCACTGAACATTTTCTGAGCTCATTTTTGTGAGGTCGCAGGGAAATTGGGTCAATTGGTGAGAGGAGGGGTTTTTTTTTGGTTTTTTTTATGGTTATCAGTATTACTTCCAACAACTGCAGGGAGGTTTTCAGTTGACGGGGGCAGGAGAACCTCTGCTCAGCTGTCACATTTGACATGGTCACTGTCACTGATACGCAAACTAGTAGAACAATGATTAACAGAGATAAATCTGATGTCAGCTGCAATCTTTTCTCATTAAACTCAAAAATAAAATAAAAGTTTTGTTTTCTGTCTATATTGTTGAACACTATTTGCAGATTTTTTTTTAGAATAAGTTATATTGTCTTTAATAAAAAGAAAAAGTTAACTAGCAGAAGTTCTCCATTCATTAAAAAAAAGTTATGTGTATCCTGGGTGTCCGGAGAGATTATGTGACAAAACTTTCTGACTGGAATTGCATTCAGAAATTAAAACATTGTATAGAACTTGTGCAAATGACCTTTGGAAACTAATTTACCCTCAACCCTTCTGCCTCTGTCACTGTCTGCCAGATAATTTGAAAGTCTTTGTAGTGTGTAGGTGTTCAAGCGTTCAACGCGCTACTTTCTTTTTTTCTTTTAAAATTCAGACATTTAAAAAAACACATTCAGAGCTGTAATCATAATACTATTATACCACAAAACCGTGATATATTGTGAAAGGTAATCATACTGAAAACTTTATGATCCGCCTCCGGAAGCCGAAGGTGTCGTCCTGCACACTTATCCAACCACCAGTCTTCATTGTTACTCGCAGTGGAAGCTTCAGTCTTTTGGCCAAGCCAGGCCTTTGTGTTTTTGGTCAACAGGCCTTGGAACTCTCCCATGGAGGCCATTTTTGCCTGGTCTCTTTGTTTTTGTTAAATTACGAATGCTGGCCTTAACTGTGGCATGTCAGGGCTGGGGTGCATTTGGTGCCATTAGGTTGTTGTGACTTCATGGATGGGTCTTAAATAAGCTTTGGTAATTTTGGTAGACCAACCACTCCTGGCCGGTCTACCAATATTACTGTTCCATGTTCTTTATATTGTGGATCATGGCTCACTGGGTAGTTGGCTGGAGTCCAAAAGCCTTAGAAATGGCTGTGTAACCCTTTCAAGTCTGATAGATGACACAGATTTTAATCTGTTTTGGATTTTTTTAGATTTGGACATGCCACTTTGAACCCAATCTGTTTGAAAAGTCCACTTAAAAATAACCAATACCTGGAAATGTATATCAGTCATGGGCTCATGTAACTGTAGGACTTGAGCTCCTACCTTGCTGAGTTCTTTCTGATACTGAGGCATCTTCTTGAGCATCTGAGACAGCTCCTTCATCGTGGTCTGAAAGAACAGTGGTGAGTTACTCAGTGAGATAACATCTATAGGAAATAAATAACTTATTTCACAATATTCTTGTTCAGTCGCTACATGCTCACCCAGTGTATGCTGCAAGTCAGTGACAGAAAACATTTTAACCAATCTGTCTGTACAGTTTGACAGAATTGACTTTTGTAATGTCTTAATATTACATGTGTTGTGAATCAGGACAATATGAATAAACTGAAATCAATTGAAGGTCCCACCACAACAGTTTAATCAAGTTCAAGTCTGGACTTTGACTGGCAGTACCTTCATTGTTGTGTGTTAAATCACATATTTTTGGCCAAGTGTCACATTTGTCTCTAGGATACTTTAGCATACAGAGACAATCATGTTCAACTCAGTGACTTCAAAGTGCCCAGATCATGTGAGTGCTAAACAAGCCCTTCACTACTGCAACATGGCCCTGTACTTTAAGGCCCAACATCACTGGTTCGGTCACATTTGTCCCAACGACATTGTTCCACAACAACTGCTGCTTATTCACTTTCAACGTTGCAAACTAAGTCCTGCTGCTAGACTGCTTCCAGAGTTAAGAGGCTTTCTGTTGTAAACACAACATTCTTATTTGGAGTTTTTTTTTTACTTTCCTTTAATGAACTTTATACATATATACCTTCACATTACAACCTCAAACATAAATATATTGTATTGGAGTTTTAAGTGAAAGACCAACACAAAGTGATATGTAATTTTGAAGAAAGAAAATTATACATTTCTTTCCTTGTTTTCACAAATAAAAAACTGAAAAGGGCATTATGCAAAAGTATTCAGCCCCCTTGAGTCAATACTTTGTGGAACCACCTTTTGCTGCAATTACAGCGCCAAGTCTTTTAGGGTCTGTCTTCACCAGCTTTGCACATCTAGTGACTTAAGTTTGTGCCTATTCTTCTTTGCAAAACAACCTAAACTCAGTCAGATTAAATGGAGAGTGTTTGTGAAAAGCAACATGTTCCCATCAACTCGGACCATCTTCCTTGTCCCTGCTGAAGAGAAGCACCCTCAGAGCATGATGCTGCCACCACAACTATATTTGACAGTGGGAATGGTGTGTTCAGAGTGATGTGCAGTGTTAGTTCTCCACCACACATAATGTTTGGCTCTCGTCTGACCAAAGCACCTTCTTCCCCATCAGAATCAGAATCAAACATACTTTAATAATCCCAGAGGGAAATTGCTGTTTCAGTACAACCGCCATCACAAACATTTCAGGGGGAGACGATTTACTGAGGCCATGCTGCCAAGGGCACTTATACGGTGCCCACAGGGCGCTGCCGTTACTCTCTGAAAAAATTGGGGCCACAAACAAAAGGAAGGTGGGAGGGAAAAAAAACATATCACATACTTTATCCTATTACAGGATACAGTTTGAGATATCAAAAAACCTCTTGCACAAAAAGCACAAATAAGAAGAGACATACACATATAGCAGAAGAATAACATTGGAGATTTGTGTGTAAGTTCATCTGTATTTGTGAGCATCAGTTATGTTTGTCTGTTTGGGTGAAAGTGTTTATATTTCCGTGAACGCTCTTCAGAGGCCATTGTCCTTGATGTTATCCGCCGGCCAACAGTTCGAAAAACATCCACAGATGTCAGCGGGGAAGGAGGGGGCATGGGAGAGTTCTGAGCAGTCCCAGCCATAACAATCCAGGGGTTACATTGATAAGGGAAGGCAGTATCCAAATACTTTATTTGTTTTTAAGACAAGCTGCTCTGACTTTCCTGTCAGCTTTAAGTTTTTGCTGGCTCCAAATAGCGAATCCAATATTCCAAATTGTTGGGCTTTTCCGCGTTTCACTTCCAGAATTTTATCCCATCTGCCCTTGAGTTCAACCACCGAAGCCAGTCTGCGCTCCAGCAAAGCCAGCTTTTCGGCTCTGCTCCTTCACCTAGGTCTGTCCTTTCACCGCCTTAGTGAGGACGTCATTAGCAGCCGGTAGACTGATCAAGGCCAAATGGCTACAGACATCCACTGTATTTGCTGATATAAAAAAAAATCAAAAATCCACCAAATCCAATAAGTAGAAATCCAATTATCCTGAATCCAAACATGCAAACGTTTCAAACGTCCAGGAATGACAAAGTCGAAGGACACACAATTTTCCCCCCAAGAATATAGGGTGTTCCCCCAAAAATAGTCAAATCGTTGCCTACCCGTCGAAAAAAATGTATCAATAGCATTGAGAGACCAGCTTACCAGATCCATGATTTTTCAGAGTTCGGGTATTATGAAGAAAGAGCTCAAAAAGACAAGATGAAGCAAATAGCAGGAGAGAGGGGGCAGGGTAGGGCAGAGCAGATAAGGAATTCCGGAGAGCTGAAAGACACGACCGACCTCGAAGAGAGACAGAACAGAGATGTTCTGTCTCTCTTCGATGTTCTGTCCTGTCTCCTTGTTTGCTGTGTCCCCAGCACTGCTTCTGGAAAACTGCTTTTTATGGTTCCCTTTCAACAATGGCTTTATTCTTGCCTCTCTTCCATAAGACCACATTTGGGCAGTGCACGACTAATAGTTGTCCTGTGCACAGATTCCCTCACCAGAGCTGTGGATCTCTGCAGTTCATCCAGAGTCACCATGGGCCTCTTGGCTGCCTCTCTGATCAGCGCTATCTCCTTGTTCGGCCCGTAAGCTTAGGTGGACGGCCTTGTCTTGGTAGGTTTACAGTTGTGCCATACTCTCTCCATTTCTGGATGATGGATTGAACAGCGTTCTGTGAGATGTTCACAGCTTGGAAATATGTTTATAGCCTAAGTCTGTTTTAAACTTCTCCACTACTTTATCCCTGACCCATCTGGTGTGTTCCTTGGACTTCATGATGCTGTTTGCTCCCCAATATTCTCTTCACCAACCTCTGAGGCCATCACAGAGCAGCTGTATTTGTACGGAGAATAGATTACACACAGGTGGACTATTCAGTCATCAGGCAACTTCTGAAGACCATTGGTTGCACTCAGAGAAAAGGGGGCTGAATACTTTAGCATGCCACACGTTTCAGGTTTTTATTTGTAAGAAACGTTTTAAATCATGAATATTTTTCTTTCTACTTAACAACTCTCCCATGTGTACCACTTTGTGTTGGTCTTCCATGTAAGATTCCAATTAAATATATTTATGTTTGTGGTTGTACTGGGACAATATGTGGAAATGTTCAATGGATATGTATACTTTTGCAAATCACACAACACATAAAGAATACATTTAAAAAATAATGAATACATTGTTTCAATCACACAAAAATGCTTCTTTGCTTCTATATTTTCTTAGTAACATGCTATATTGCAAAATGAATTAGTTAAATATGCACCAAAATATCTCAAAACAGTCATTTCATATCAAGTATGACTGTTTTGTTAAAGGTTCCTTGTCTAGCTGTGGCTTAGTTCAAGAATATATAAAAGACATGCACAGACTGCTTTCTTATATGTTGCAGACTATATCTAAATGCTAAGAATTTAAGGTGTGCACAAAAATTAGCGGTTATTATGGAAATAATTGTAGAGAATGTTGTAGAGTACTATGGAAGTGGATGTGTGCACATTCAGTATGCATGACTGGAGACAGGGAACAGAAGCATTACCATGTAACTCCATAAAGTTTGAACTTTAAGAACACTGTGGGGAAATGAATACACTTCGTAATGCTCTTGCAGACTTAAAGGTTTAAGATGACAAAACGTTAGGGGGGCGAATGATGTTTTTTTTTTCTCCCTCAGATCATCAAACTCCATTTCAAAACAAAGCACAGACTGATGTTCTGTCATAGAACAGTGGTTAAAACACAGCTCTCACTGACACTTTCTTCTTCTACCGTCATGGGTAAAACAGTGAAACAGCAGGAACACAGCGTGAACTCTACCTTTTCTCCTGTGTTCATCTTTTTGGAAGCAGAAAATTCTTTCAGAGAACGGGTTACAGCCCTGTTCAGAGTGACACAGTAAAAAAAGAGTTAGGGAAAAAGACATAAGAAGTCCTTCTGACTCCTGAAACTTAAAGTGGTCTCTGGCTGACACAATCACTCCTCTGTTTGCTAATTGGGCTTTTAACAGGTGATGAAAAGCACTCACGTTGACACTTCAGCGATGTGTTTGTGTCTCAGGGTCAGCCACAGGTCATCGTCCTCGTCCAGAACCACCTCCTTCATTCTGGTCTCTCCCATACCACTGGTCTCATATCTGAGCAAGAGGGGGAAGCAGGATTAGACACTGCTGATGTGTACCAGAAAGTTATTTATTAGCTACAGTAAATGTTGAAGGGAATAATTCATATAAACATTTACAGTTTTAGATTTACATCCGCTGTTGTGTCTCTACAGTCAGTTTCTACAGAGCAGGGGTAACCAATTCCAGAACCCAGTCAAAACCATCTTGTATGTCTTAGGTAGTTCACTGCTCCAAGACACTTGCCCCAAAGAGTGGTTTGGTCTTCTCTGTATGTGTTCAAGCTGGGCCACAGCCTGCTAATGATCCTATCATTTAAATAAAGCAGCCTTTAACCAAATAGGCCAATATCTCTCAAGTAGTGGAACCGTGGAACAGAACCAGAGAAAAAAAAATGTACTGGTGTCAAATGCTCTCATCAGCCATTTTGTTAAAGGAGCAAAAAGTGATGTTTCACCACTAGGTGGTGCAGGAGCAACACCTAGTGGTCTGTAGACCAAAACAAGATCAAGCCTATTCGTAAAGGGCAAAAATACACAGCAGAACAAAACTATTTTTAGCTCTTTCTATCTAAAATAATGACATTTCGCTTGTTGCTCCTATAAGTACACCTTGCTTGCACCGGGTGTGACCCCTTTTTCTTTAGAAACCCCCTAATCTTTGTGGCATAGATTCAAAATGATGTCAGAAGGATTCCTCCCAAGTGTTGGTCGCTATTTACATGATAGTTTCATGCAGTTGTCATTTTATATGTTTAGAATTGGTATTCTACATAGCCTGCAATGATTGGCTGCTAGCTCCAATTGCCTTTCTATCATGGTTATCTTATACTCCTATGAGCTCTGATATCAGCAAGCCATTCATCTTCACAAAACTGCAGCTGAAGGGGTATTTCTTGTTTATCCAACCATTCCCTGTAAATCTGTCAGATTTTTTTGTGATCAAGGAAGGTCTACATTTAGCTGTGATTACTGTAACAATTAGAATACTTCTATGTGAAGCCAAGATATCAGTGTTGAGCCCACCAAAGTGTCATTGCTGAAAGCAAAAATTTACCAGAGAAATGTTATTGGGCTGATGACAGCAAGATCATTCTGAGTTTACAGTCAACAGTTTGTCAGAGAACCCAAATCTTGACTTCAAGCCACAGACACTGGGAAGCATGGTAGATAAGGTATCATGGTATGGATATATTTATCAAACTGTTCTGTTGGGCGTATTTATTGCATACAAGGAATCATGGATCACTTTCAACAGATACTTGAAGAGGTGTCTCTTCAGAGGTTGTCTTGTGCTAAACAGGAAAACCCTTTGAAGAAGATGTTTCCACAAACAATCCCAAACAGACCAGCAAGCAAACAGCCTGTTGGTTCTGATCAACAGGAATAAGGTCACAACGTGGCCAGCCCAATCACCAGACCTTAACCTAACAGAAAACTTGTGCAGCTGTGTCAAACATTTTGTTTCTTTGTAATGCTTCTACTCTGCAACCATGTTCTTCCCTGCTCTGTGTTTTGGTCCAGCTTGTTATGTGATGCTCTCTGCTCTGCTCCACTAATTGGTGGGAGTAGCTCCACCTTCTCTGACTCTGGTTGCCTGCATTGTTCTCACCTGCCAAGCTATCAGTCTATTTTTGTCCTTGTCTATATATTCCTGCCTCACACAGTCAGTCCATCGCTGATTCTAGTTCATGACCTTGTTCATGACCTTGGCTCCAGGTTTTAGGTTTTTCTTGTTTACATTGTCCTTTTTAGATTCTCCAGTAGGTCTCTGATATCTGGACAACGAGCTCTCGCTCAGCCTTGACCAAGCCTCCTGTATGGGGTAAGATAGCTTTCTAAATAGATTTGTACATAAAAGGATAGTTGTGTCCATATCAGTCAGAAGTTGTGCATAACAAACATTTGTAAACTCATAATAATTTAAATCACATTCAAAAGATACAACATACGGTTTAAATAGTTACAACTTCAATAACTAATAAATACAAATTTCAAGTTTAAATTTGTGCTTTACTCTTTATGAACACAAACAGCAGTGGCTGCTTGAGAATACGGATTTTTTCTTTGAGAATACGAATTCACAACAGTGGTCTGACGTCACGGTTTCCAAGGCTGGTTAATGGAGCACAGAGTGCGAAGATAGGAGCCGCGCATGCGCTCTTCAGACTGACCGTCTCTGAATGCACCGCGGCTGCAGCTTCATTCCAGACAGCGCAGAGCTCACAGTGGTAAGTTAAACATTCCCTTTTCTGCTGCTGTTGTTCAAAAGTACGTTTTCAGATCGTTTGAGGCGAGAACATTATACTTTTAAGCTTCCCTACGTGGCCTGTTTACAGAGTTAGTGCATCATTTTAATAAAAAGTCCGACGTTGAGCGTCTGTGCCAACTGGTAGGTTTTTTAAGATTGACAGCCTATTTCCTACTTTTATCTTTAAAAAACAACAACATTGAGTATGGTATTAAACATGTGATCACGTTGAAATTGTGACTATTTATCTGTAAAGAATTAAAATGAAAACATAATTTTTATAACAGTAAAGGGAGTAGGGTTAAGCTACTTTGTTGCACCTACTAACCTTCACAGCATTGTTCATTAAGGAAAAGTTATTTCTGTCTGCCCACCTTTACAATGATTAATCTATAAATTGTGTGCAGTTAGTTCAGTTAATTCTTTCAGTGAAATGGTAGAAATACCAGAGAAGGGAAGCCATTTGTTACATTTACTACTATATTAATCTGCATGTTAACCACATATAGTTTTATGGTGTAAAAAGGTGAGAATTGAAAAAACAATTATGGTAACATTTGGCATTTTTTTTATTTACAGTAAGAAACAGAAACAAAAAATGTGAGGATAAACACTTCTGTGCCGATCCTCCAAATATTTTTTAATGAAGGGGACCTGAAACCAGCCTTCAGGCTAAGAAGGGCCACCATCGTCCTCCTCCTTCAGCTGCTGCCCATCAGAAGGTCCATGGATGGCCACAGGAGATAGAGGTGCTGGTGACCCTCTACTGGCTGGCCTGCGGTGCATCCTATAGGGAAACAGCTTGGCAGTAAGATCTCTTACCTTCTTGTCCTTAAATAGAGCCAACAATGACACACAATTGATACATACATTATATTAATTGGATAGAAGATTAAGACAGATCAGCATATTACCTAAATTACAAGTTAATTTTATATTTGGTACAGGTCAAGTGGAGGCACGCTACAACAGACACCACGCCAAGGCTGATAAACAACACAATCATTGAGCGTGTCTTTGATGGTCTGAAGACACGGTGGCGTTCCATCTTCTTAAGGGCGCTGGAGGTCTGCCTGACGTTTGCCCCAAAAGTAATCGCCGCCTGCTGCATCATCCACAATATTAGTATAGAGGCAGGTGACCAGCTAGATGAGGAGGACGAGGAGGTTGACCCAGAGGAGGATGACCATCCCGCGGCTGAAGACAGGAAGCTGCTCCAGCTGGCTGCATGTTTAAGTGAACATGACTACACCTGACCTAACGTAGATCAGTTCTAGTCATGTACACGTGCTGCTTCATTTCATTTTTTTCACTACCTGGAAAAATACATAAAATAATTAGTAAATTAATTTCCATTCCAACTATTTTTAATTGTATGTTTGTAGGTGTTGTCTATTTGTATAAGATGTAAATAGAAGTTATTTCTTTGTTTTAAACCACGTTAGTAACTGTTAATTTGTTGAATATGTTACACCTTCATTCTGTTCCAAAGTTAAAACATTTGTCTAAAATAAATATCTGTATTTTTTTCATATATTGTTACTATTGTTTTCTTTCCCTCTTTCTTCTCTCGATTCTTCGTGTCCTCACTCAGAGGAAACTCACTTAGATAGGAAAAACATTTATAGAATTTATTTATAGATTTATTTATAGATTTTATATTAGGGCTGGACGATATAGAAAAAAGCATATTGATAAAAAAAATGCATATTGATCGATAGATAATTATCAAAAAGATTTAAAACCTGGCTCTTATAATATTGCTAAATGACTTACTTTTAATATATCACACACAAACACTCAATCCCAATTTAATTCTTATTTAACCAACATTTTTAATTATAACTGATTTTTTTTTTTTATGAAAAATGACTTAACTTCAGAGACCTAGGTGATGTTATTAAACACTGACAAAGAATAAACTAAAGTGACCAGCGCTGTTAGAGAAAAACTTGCAGCCCGGAACTTTATATCGCGGATCATGAGTGGCGAGTAATTGTCTGAAGCCAGGTTTTTCAGCTGCAGACAACAGCAGCACACCATCACTATGAAGCACGTTACTGCATGTGTGATGTCCTTACGCCGCCAGGACGCTTTGTCATTTTATCACAAAGAACGGAGCCCAGTAGCTGCTATACCTGCTTTGTTTTGGAAGAACTTCCATAAGATTCCTAAGAAGATGACGCGCAGCAGCGCGGGGCTGACACAGCTCGCGCTGCTGCAGCAGTGAGCGGCTTACGTGATGAAACAAGTTGGTTGCGTTACCAGACTTTGTTTTTACCGGTTCCTTGCAAATTTTACAGTTCACTGTGGTTAATTTCAGTCAGGCTGGCGAACAAGTAAAACCCCGTTTTGGGACAATTTCCTCCGCCGCTCCTTGCTGCGACATATTCACGTGCTCTGTGTTGTGGTTTGAGAGGGCGGCGCTTTGTGACGGCGTGCCTGGGTAAGCGATTACGATTGGTCGAGAGGAAGCAGTGACTGCAGCATCGACTAATATAGGCTAAGAGGAAGGAAGGAAAACTGTCTCTATAACCAACTTTTATCGACCCTTTTTTCCCCTTATTGTGCCACACGTCTTTCGACTGATATATATTGTTATTAAATTATGGTCCAGCTCCATTTTATATGCTGCTGTCATTCTTTGGAGACATTTACAATTTATTCCAGCAATTATTGAGTTAATAAAGCAACACGCGTCAGCCTGATAAACACAAAACAAATAAATCACTCTTTTTTTTTTATTATTACGCACTAACTCTGTAAACAGGCCACGTAGGGAAGCTTAAAAGTATAATGTTCTCGCCTCAAACGATCTGAAAACGTACTTTTGAACAACAGCAGCAGAAAAGGGAATGTTTAACTTACCACTGTGATCTCTGCGCTGTCTGGAATGAAGCTGCAGCCGCGGTGCATTCAGAGACGGTCAGTCTGAAGAACGCATGCGCGGCTCCTATCTTCGAACTCCGTGCTCCATTAACCAGCCTTGGAAACCGTGACGTCAGACCACTGTTGTGAATTCGTATTCTCAAAGAAAAAATCCGTATTCTCAAGCAGCCGCTGCTGTTTGTGTTCATAAAGAGTAAAGCACAAATTTAAACTTGAAATTTGTATTTATTAGTTATTGAAGTTTTAACTATTTAAACTGTATGTTGTATCTTTTGCATGCGATTTAAATTATTATGAGTTTACAAATGTTTTTTATGCACAACTTCTGACTAATATGGACACAACTATCCTTTTATGTACAAGTTTATTATGGAACCGCTTTTACCCCATACTCCTGCCTCTCCCTCTGGAAACCTCTGCCTGATCTTGCTTATGGTTCTTGCCCACACCTGTATAACGGACTTTCCTTTTGCCTCAGCCCTTAAACTGTCTTGTGCAGTTTCCTCCATGTTTTGCTTTGGGCTGTGTTTCAAGTGATTATCAAAATTCTGTGCTTTTCTTACTTTTTTAAACACACTGCAATTAATTTAGACATCACTGCTCCTAATAAAGTAAACTGTGAATATGCATAACCCAAGAAACACTACAAGTGTGAGATAAAATAGTTCAAGAGAATGCAACCCCCCCCCCCCCCGTTTAACATTTGTACCTGTAGACGTCATTTTCAATACCCAGCAAGTCATAGGCCATGGCCTGCAGCGTGAGCTCATGTAGGAGAGGGGACACAGGGTCAAAGCCACGGTCCAGAATCAGTAGCTGCGTGCGACACTTGTCTGGACCCTGGAAGTATCAGAGCAGTCACACAAACACTCCAATTAATGCATGTGATCAACTGACACAGATATAAAAAAAAATACAGTGCACATGCAGTAAATGTTTTGATTTGCAAGAAGCTGGCATATATACAATGGTTGCCAGAGGAGACCACAGACGAGAACAAGAGAAAAGTGGTAGTGTTACAGGCAGTTGCCAAAGCATCTGAGAGTTGGTCAAAACAGAAAGCGATGGTGAGTCAGTTTTTCTGGAGGATGTAGTTCTGCTATGTTATATGGGACTCCAGGGCTGATGGCAATTATCTGATGATTAGCTGTTGGATATGGCTGATGTGGATTCATTATTTTTGTCATTGAGGACTGATTGTCATGGTTTTTAGATGTTTAGCCCACATGCAGATATGAGTGGAGACCAAGCACAGTTTTAAAGATGTTTATTTAGGAAAGTGCGGACCACAGGGACGGAGCTACAGGTGGCTCGGGCGAGGCCTGAACGTCGGAGCAGCGAGACTGCAGAGAAAAAGAAGAAATGACTTATGGCTCAAACCAGGAAGTAAGCCAGAACGTGCGCTGCTTACCATTAAGCTGGGCAGACCTAACTGGGGGAGGTGTGTCGAGGGAACTCCAAAGTCTACCTCTTGGTTGGGTAGGTGGCTAGTGGCTGGAGGGCAGCAGATGGAGCAGGCGAGAGATCCGGAGCGAGCCTCAGCTGACTGGGGCGACAGACGGATTGACCAGAGTTCAGATGGGTCAGTGGAATCCGGGAAGGGGACCTCAGGCCCGACTTAGTAATGCCAAGGGAGTATGAGGGGGAGAGCCAGAGCAAAATCTTAGTGGAGGATTACACTGGTCTGTTTCTTCGGGAAATTTGAGCGGAGGGTTCCACTGGTCTGATTCTTCGGACAGGACTTAAGGACAGGTGAGTGCATCCAAGCACAAACTATGACAAACAGGAGAGTCAAAATTAGTCAAAAATAGTGGAACGAAAAAACTCACAAATAGGTTCCAGGAGCTTGGTCAGAGGCCACATCATATCATGACTGGTTTAAGGCTCTGGCGTTTTCCGTCTGTCTGAGCTCTGCTTATAAAGCCAGAGGAAGCCGCTTCTGATGTGCCGCAGGTGTAGGGCACGCCCCCAGCCAACTATAACCACCTGTGGAGTAGAATAAAGCAGGACCGCACAGAGAACCCTTACACTGATTGCTGAGTTTTCTTCAGTACTTCTTCAGTACTGGAACAATGCAGGAGGTCTTCCACAACTCTGGAACCTTCTTGGTCAGATTAAGGTTGAAGAGGTGCTGTAGAGTCCCACAGAACTGCTCTGCACAGGACTCAGGGGTAGATACCATCTGGACCTGCAGCCTTATTCCAGTTCAGTCTCTCCAGCTGCTTCTTCACTTGATTTCTAGAGACAGAGAAGTGGAAGGGGGGAGCAAAGGGAGCAGCACTATCTTCAGTTGAGAACAAACATGCAGAAGCTGAAGGGTCCATGGCTGAAGCAGTGTCAGGATACATCTTGTAGGCTGCATGCTGAGCCTCCCTTCCTCTCTCTCTTCCCTGCGCAACCTGATTGGTTCCACCTGTCAGGCTGCAATTATCACTGATTTGTTTCCACCTGTTGTCACCTCTATATATACCCACCTCAGTCTGTTCTCGTTGCCGGTCCGTAGTGTTCAACTCCTGCTCAGTCTCAGTCAGAAATCCTGTGTCAGCTCAGTTTTTGTTTAGTCAGCCAGAAGACTTTGCTTCAGCTTTATTTTTGTTCAGTCACTGCCAGAGACTCTTCTTCAGCTCTGTTCCAGCTCACCCTCGGCCAGAGACTCCATTCCAGCCCAGCCTCAGCCAGAGACTCTGTTCCAGCAAAGTCACGGCCAGAGACTCCGCTCCAACTCAGTCCGTAGTCTTGGGTTCGCAGGTTCCGGTGTTCCGCTGTGGTCTCTGTCTTCGGCTCCTGTGCTCCGTCCTGGCTTCAAGTTCTCAGCTGCTGGGTTCTGTCCTGGTTTCAAGTTCTCGGCTGCTGGGTTCCGTCCTGGTCTCTAGTTCTCAACTCCTGGTGAGCCGTCCTGGTCTAAAGTTCTCAACTCCTGGTGACCCGTCCTGGTCTCAAGTTCTCAACTCCTGGTGAGCCGTCCTGGTCTCAAGTTCTCGACTCCTGGGTTCCGTCCTGGTGTCAAGTTCTCAGCTCTAGTGTTCCGTCCTGGTCTCAAGTTCTTAGCTCTGGTGTTCCGTCCTGGTCTCAAGTTCTCGTCTCCTGGGTTCCGTCCTGGTCTCAAGTTCTCAGCTCTGGTGTTCCGTCCTGGTCTCAAGTTCTCGGCTCTGGTGTTTCGTCCTGGTCTTAAGTGTTCCGTCCTGGTCTCAAGTCATCGGCTCCAGTGTTCCTTCCTGATCACTCTCTCCACTCTACTTCTTCCGACCAGCTTCTGCACCCTACATCTCCGTCTGGTAAAAGGACTCTGGTTCCTCTCGTCATCCATCATCCACATTGTTCAATAAACTCTCTTTAAAGAACCAGCTCTGTGTGTGTGTGCTGTGTCCGGGTTCATCCCTGAAAAATACCATGACAAGCAGAAGATAAAACATCTGAGGTGTGACAGGGAAGTTATGTGTCAGAAAAGGGTGGAATGTCTGTTTGGCTGTGGGAAGGCATGAATGATGTTGAGCTTGTTCCTGAACTGATCCTGTTGAAGAATGTGTTCAACTGATTGACAGATGGAAGTCTAGACGACTTCCATCTGTCCAATCCTTCTGCTTGAAGGATTGATAAAATAACAGATGACCACACATGTGTTATTTTTTTTCTCATTCAGCATTTCAGGTCACTGGTGATCCAGGGTTTGTTGTTGGGGAGGCATCTCACTGTTCTGGTGGATGTGTTGTCCATACCGATGTTCATATATTCAGTCACACAGTCATGGCATTGATGTCCTCTCCATGTGACTGAGTGCATCCCAGTCTGTTGCCTCAAAACAACCCCAAGGGGTTTCTTCGACTTCCGGTAACAATTGTCTCAAAGTTCTCTTTACTGCAGGTTGCCTCTGAAAAAAAAAACAGGGCTAACTTTCTGAGCAGAGAGATTTGCCGAGAGGAGGTCTTGTCTTAGAGATGTATGAGTCATTTACATTTGCATAAATCCAATCTAGAGTTTTGTTTTCTCTAGTAGAGCAGGTGAAAAACTGTTAAAGTTGGAAGTGTAGCAGAGACTGAATCATGATTAAAATTACCAGATATTGCCAGAAAATCATTTGAATGTTGTCTGTAGCTTAGCAAGAACTGAACTGATATCATATGATATCACATGCAGTGTCGGCAACAGCCAATAGTGGAGTGTAGACTGTTGCAAAAAAAAAAACACACAGATGAACTCTCTATGTAAATAATATGGGTAATTATAATAATACTGCTAATATATAATAACCAGGCTGCAGAGACAATACTTCACAGTAACTTGTCCTGGGTGACAGAATCTGTTGTTCACCAGCACAGCCAATCAATCACATTTGCTCATCTTCAGGATGAGTTTTGCACAGTATATCAGTTCACAGGCGGGGTTCCTGGGGAGTGTTGCCCTTGGGCGGATTCCAGGCGGGACCTCAGGGACTTTGGTTCTGTGGAGTAAGTCGCTGGGGGTTTGGATCGGTGTGTACCTGGGTGTCAAGCTCTACCAGGTTCTCTGGTGCGCTGGCGGGGTACGGACAGAATGTTTTCTGTTTTTCTTTTTGTCAAGTTGAGTTTGGACTGCCCCCTCTCCTGGGACATCTCAGGTCTCCACTAAGTGTGGCACACATCCTCCCCAACCGGCTCCCCTCCGTTGGCTGGCGCCTTGGCCCGCTTGTGTGTTGGTGGTCCATCGTGTCCGGGTCTGGTTGCTTGGGCGGGCGCCGGCTCACTCCTTTGGGCTGCTTCGTGGGGCCTGGGCTCCCATGGTACAGTCGGGGCCCCGGGTCTCTCTGTCCATGGCTGGACCCAGTCTTGCGTAGCTGGCTGCCCATGGGCTTGTCGCCATGGCTCACGGGGGCTTCCGCACTGTGGAAGTTGGGGGGTTTCCTGGGGTTTCTCTCTGCTCTTCCCTGGGGGAGGCAGCTATCCCGGTGTTGGTCCCTCTTGGTCACCTTTACCAAGTTTGGGCGGGTCTTTGACCTCTCATAACCATTATTGAGTATTTGTCTTTTGGATAAACCTTACATACACAAGTGTACTCCCAGGAACACCTACAGTTGCTTGGATTAGGGTACTTACAGATTTACTTCTATATACTATACTTATTTAGTTGTCACTTTATACAGTCTATCACACACACACACACACACACACACACACACACACATACATATATATATATATATATATATATATATATATATATATATATATATATATATATATATATGTATATACCCCAACCCAAAAAAAGAACAGTTTAAAACCCTCAATGAAAAGCCTATAATTATTATGCCATTCATGCTTGCAATGACTGCTCTGATCGGTAATGTATCTCCATACCATACCTCTCCCATGGTGGGGTCATCAGCCTTGTATGCATCCAGTTTCTCCTGAAGCATCTGGGCAAGAACTGCACAGTCTTTGTACTCCCTGAAACAAAGACATGTGGGTTTATATTACATACTCATTCATGAAATCGTTTTTAATTATCCCTGCTAAGTAAGGCAATTCATTCAAGCTAATACTTTAGAGACCCTTTTAAAAGTCCCTTTACTCAATGATTTTATGTGGCTCAACAATGTCAGCTATGCCTACCAATTGTCAGACAAAGGTAAACAGTCATAACATAAAATCCAATATAACTTCAACAAACATGCTGGTGTAGATTCTCAGCCATCCAGGTTGGTGTAATCCTATGGGTGCTTTTACCAGGCTCCTTTAAAAAACACGGTACTGAAAAGTGTTAGACCTCATCTTAAATGCTTGTTTAGTTCAAACAACTAATCATCTGAAGACACTCTAAAACTACCTTTATCTTGATATTTTATAAATGTTTCTGTGATGTCAATCACTGATCCACCTGTCACCCCTAGTTGTTCGGGCCATTACATTTTGGTCACCCTTTTAAGGTCTTAATTGTTGTGAAATTGTAGATATAGGAGATGTGAAACACGTGCCACTTTTCATTTTGGCTAAGTTTTTTTTTTCAGTTTAACAAAAACGATACTTCAGATCTAAGCTTAAGAAGAAGAACCCTTCACTGAACACATCAACCTGGGTTAACATTTGGTCACATCAGAGGAGATTACAAGCCTCCTTTATTTGACAGTGAAGTGCACACTAACAGAAATGTCAGTCTTAACAACACAAATAAAGTTAAGCTCATCAGGTCAAGACTCCGTCATCCTCCAACATCTCAGAATTGACTAATACTTTCTGCAGGATGGCAACACATGAGTAAAAATATTCTTTGAGAAAGGAGCAAACTTTTATATTACAACAGAAAATGTAAGACCCTAAACAGAGGAGGGGGTTTCAGGATTTACCTCTCAGCTATTACTCTCTTCTCCAAGGAGTTTCACAACTGCTCCTTCATTAAAGCATCAATACAAAACTTCCCATGTGGCTCAGGTTGATACACAACCCACAACAACCTAAACTACTTAAAGGAAAGATAGGTGGGTCAGAGTCTCATGATCCCAATGACTCTTGAAGAGTAAAGCTTTTGACTCTCAGTTTTGTTTTTATGGCTATGTACATTGACATATGTAAAAACACAATTATATCTAAATGTGAAGAACCTAAGCACAATTTGAGAAAAATCATGTCCTATAAATAATGTGTTACTGGAGTTAATGTAATAAAGGAATCAGATGAAGAGAATTAGATTTACATCCACATAACGGGAGGTAGAATCACTGCAAAGCACTGAAAACAGGGAATGTAAATGTTGTAGGATGCTATAGGCCACCTTCAGCCACCCAAAATGCACTTCAATCACTAAAGGATCTCCTGCTTAAGCTTGACTCAATTGAGACTATACTAATTGGAGATCTGAACTGGGATTGGCTTAGTCCAACTTCAGAAGATTTTAAATCCCTGTGTGATCATTTCAACCTAACACAATTAATTGAGTCCCCCACCCACCCAAACAACAAGTATCCCTCAAAGTCCACACTGATAGATTTGATATTAACAAATGCCCCACAAAAATATTCCTCCACTAGGGTTTTTTGCAATGATCTCAGTGACCACTGTCTTGTAGCCACTGTTAGAAACACCAAAATGGACAAGAAGAAACCACGTATTATGATAAAAAGAGATTTAAAACATCTCAATGAACAAGCCTTCTACCATGACCTATGCAAGTGCCAATGGGAGAGAATTGACCTAATTCCTGATGTTGAAACATCTTGGTCATTTTTCTATGAGTGTTTTATGGCTGTTGTTAATAAGCATGACCCCTTTAAAAAAATTAGAATTAAAGGAAGAGATAACCCTTGGTTCACATCAGAACTGGCTAATGCTTTACATGAGAGAAATTTAGCATGGACAAAGGCAAGGAAAACCCATCTTAAACGCGACTGGGATATTTTCAGAAAATTGAGAAATAAAAGTACCTCTCAAATAAAAAATTCAAAGTCCGAATTCTACTTATCAGCCACAACTGAAAGTCTCAATGACCCTAAAAAGTTTTGGAAAACAATTAAAACTTTGACTGTTGAAAATAACTCACAGACTTTGCCAAATTTTATTGTTCATAACTCAACAAATATTTATGATAAAGTCGAAATGTTAAATTGTTTTAATCAACACTTTATATCCTCCAAACCCTCTAACATGTCAACTACGCCTGTAACAACACCTGAACCAGACTCTGATGTGTCAAAATTCAGTTTTCAGCCTTTTACGTTGTGTCAAGTCTATAATGCATTGAAATCATTAGATGCTCGAAAATCTCAAGGACCTGACCTAATTGATCCCTACTTTTTAAAAATATCAGCAGACTACATAACTCAACCCTTGACTTACATTTTTAACTTAAGTCTGAGCACTACGCAAATTCCCAAAATTTGGAAGTCTGCTTTTGTCACCCCATTATTCAAAGGTGGCGATCCAGCAATTTTAAATAGCTATCGGCCTATATCAAAGCTCTGCATCCTATCAAAGGTTTTAGAATCTTTAATCAATGAACAGTTGAAAGAATATCTGTACTCCAATAATCTGTTGTGTAAATTTCAGTCAGGTTTTAGAAAAGGTCATAGTACTATCACAGCGACTTTGAAAGTGATGAATGATATTTTGGCAGCTCTTGACAATAAACAACTTTGTGCTGCACTTTTCATTGATTTATCAAAAGCGTTCGACACTGTCAACCACAATTTACTTGAAGAGAAATTGACCAAAATTGGACTCTAAACAAGCCGTTGGATGGTTCAGTAATCATCTGATTGATCGATCCCAATGTGTCCAATCAGATAAAATTTGTTCTAATTCATTGTCACTAACTAAAGGAGTGCCCCAAGGCTCCGTTTTGGGGCCTCTGCTATTTACTATCTATGTGAACAATGTTGGTCAGGATCTTATAGACACTAACTACCATTTTTATGCTGATGACATGATTTTTTACAGTTTTGGAAAAAACCCTAGTGCGTGTGTCTTTACGTTACAAATTGCTTTTAATTTGGTTCAGTACAGGCTTTTAAAATTAGATCTTCTTTTAAATTCAAATAAAAGTAAAATGATGCTATTTTCAAGAAAAAAGACAAAATTGCAAAATAGCTATCATCTTAGCACTTTGCATGGGTCAGAAATAGAAAGGGTTCAATCTTTTAAATATTTAGGAATTTTAATTGATGAAAATCTAAATTCTAAACCTCATGTTGAACAATTGATTAAAAAACTCAGACTGAAAATTGGCTTCTTCTTCAGGAATAGGCTTTGTTTCTCTTTTCAGTCGAAGAAGAGACTGGTAGCTGCAACGTTTTTACCTATTCTGGACTATGGTGACCTAATCTATATTAATGCCCCAGATCAAGTTTTAAAAATTTTAGACTCAATTTACCATGCCTCTCTACGATTTATCACAAATTGTAAGCCTCGCACACACCACTGTGAACTTTATATACGTGTGGGCTGGCCAGCATTAGAGACTCGTAGACTCACTCACTGGTATATGATCATTTATAAGGGTATTCTGCATCTGCTCCCCTCATACCTCTGTGAGTACATTCAACCAAAAGCGGCTGGACTGTATTCTCTACATTCTCAAGAGTCTCTGCTTCTGTCTGTACCTAGTATCCGCATTGAAGCTGGAAAGACAGCTTTTCAGTACTCTGCCCCCACAGCATGGAACAATCTTCAGAAAGACTGGAAGTTGAAGGATTTGATTCCGATCGGACATTTTAAACGATTTCTCAAAAGTTTGGAAATGAGATCTATGGTTTGTAACTGTTTTATGAAATTCTAATTTAGATAGATGTTATTGTAAACTGTAATGTAAATTGTAATGTAATCTTTTGCCGCTATCTTGGCCAGGACTCCCTTGAAAAAGAGATTGTTAATCTCAATGGGACTTTTCCAGGTTAAATAAAGGAATAATAATAATAATAATAATAATAATAATAATAATAATAATAATAATAATAATAATAATAATAATAAGTTAATAAATATTTTTTGTTTCAAATAATTTTTGTGTCAACTCATAATTTCATGTTATTTGCCAGGCACTTTACTCTTCTCACAATACTAAAGGCTTTGTAGTTACTCAAAACTGAACCAGTTACTCCTATCTTTGTAATTCAAGGACAAGCAAAGAAAGAAAGCTGAAATGCTTTGGTCTCACCCTCTGTATCGGACTCCAGGATACTCTTTGAGCGTTGCACAAAGGGTGGCTATCTGTTCAGCACAACGCTCCATCATGTTATTCTTCACATCAGCCTTGAAGGGGCTGTAAAAATCCTGAAAGGCATCCACTTTATCCAGGGAGAAGACCTGAACACAGACCATGAACACATAGGTTACAGTAGCTAGAAGCACCAAGCCGTCTGGCTATTTTAAACAGCTGTATTGGAAAGCAACATTAGAAATCGACTGGCACCACGAGCACCTGGTTACAGACAGGCAACAGGAGGGATCCAGCAGGATTAAAAGGGTACAGAAAATAGAGGTAATGCAGATACTTAACACACCATACCTATTTAATATTTAGATCATTTGACAATAAATTATTTTAAAAATATTTTTAATTCATGATGGTCAATGGTACATATAAAACAAATCCTGTTTTTCAGATAAACATTCACCCATCTGTTTGTCACTCCATCACACCACAAAAACACATTTGCTGTAACACATTTCATCTGTGCTGGCTGCATAGTATGAGTCCTGTTGTGTTAAACCAATAAGATAAAAGGATTAGAGTGAACGTGGGGGAGCACTGGTGTGGTGTGTTCTGTCCTCCCAGGATTAAAACTACAGGAGATAGAAACTGATCCAACACATACCCCTCTGTCTCCTTCACTTCAGCACTATTTCTCTATCCAATGAGGCACTGACAGTGGGCAGGGCTAAGCCACATTTTGAATTAGATTCTCAAGTTCATTGCAAAACTGAACTTAGAAGACGCTTTAAACAACAAGCCTATATCAGTTAACAAGAATTCATTGGATGAAGTTGTGTGGTTAAACATTGCAAAACATGTGAAATTTGGAAAAACAACAAATTGGTTCACAACATCTAATATGCAATATGTCACATAAAAAGCTTTGCTTTTTTTTCTATAGAAACAAGCCCACTAACACTTTACATGTAAAAACACTTTTGGTCCAAATCAGACTTTCCAACAGCACAGAAGAGCTAATCTAAACAATTTCTTCCTCAGCACTCAGTGGCCAAATGGCTTTCCTGGTGATCCATTTCACCAAAAAATCCAGAGATCATAAATTCTCTTCATTCTAATATTAGCTTCTGACAAACAACCTTTCCCAAACTTGCTGTCTTGCAACATATTCAACTCTGTTAAGTAAAAAAGTAATATTTGAAAGAATGTCCCCAAAACCAAACAACGGAATGGAATGTGTAATACTGTACAACCTATATGGCATACACCCAGGTATCTAAAAATGTGTACTCAACATCTGTGCATGAAGCCAAACTGTTCTGCAAGTCCTACAATCGTAACACCATCCATCACTACAGATGCTGTGGAGGGTTTTTCAGCTAAGGTCTAAGGCTTTGTCTTACCTGAGACTCATAGGGCAGAAAGGCTATGTGGATCTCAGTCAAGGCCTTCATGGCTTTGGAGGCACGGGATTTGGTCAGCAGTCCGAACAAGGAGTCAGGGATTGCTGCAAAGTATCACATTTCAGTCAGTCATTCTTGCCTAAATCTGGTTAGAAAAAAAACATTTGTCACAAGATTTGTTTCATCTTTTTTTATTTCATTGTACTGAAGCAGATTATAGTTGGACTGTGCAAATAAATACAGTATATGATATACTGTCAGTATGCAGTTGTCTAGCTTTTGTTTGTGATTCTGGCTGTAAGTTAACAGGATTTATCTACCATAAAATCATAAAATGTTCTCTCTGGAATCAAATATATATCAGCTAGCCCTGATGGCTTCCCATCTCTACATAGAAAAGTTCTGGCAGGAATTTTACTGAACAGCTCCTTGCTAAATGTTCAAAGTCTCCACTAAGAGGGCAGTTTAAAAAAAAGTGACACATTTTGAACAGTGATTTAATCAGCTTTTTTCTAGGTCAACCCAGAATACAATTTCCTGATTGAATCCCTTTTTTTCACTTTATGTTGCTATGGAGAACAAATAATCTCACTGGCAATATCCCTGTGGGCTTCTGCGTTAGTTTCTCTGCCCCTGTTAATTGGGTATAACGAGGCCTTTTGGTGTCTCTTAAGATGTAAATGTTCTACTCTAGTTCTTCAACAACATGGATTAGAGAATGAAAGCAACCTTAGCACAACAATACAAGGATTCTTATTATTATTTTAGCCAAACATTCTCAGCCACTCATTTACTATATCAGATGGAAAGGAAACAGAATCCTATAATAAAACAACAATATTTCTGTTTAAGATCATTTATTTTCCCACAATGGGGAAATTCAGGGGTAATAGTGGCAAATACACAGACAGAGTTAAACACAGTTTATAGTACTGAAAAAAACAAGCTAACCTAATTTATAAAGTTAGTTCTAAAGCAACAGAGGATAAGCTTTACCAGAAACACCGAAAATAAATGCCAGAGTACATTTTGCACAGTTGTTGATAATATAGCATACTCAGGTACAAACATGAAATATTCAAGTTAACAGTGGAAAAACATAAAAGCCTATTCACAGAACAATATGAAATAATATGCAATATGCATGATAGTACAGCAGCTTTTAGATGTAGCTAAGGTGTGTGCAAGTGTACCATAGCATCTGAGAGACAACCAGAGACAACCAGCAGCATGTTGTTAACAGTTATTGAGTCTGTTGTGAGCAGCAGGGATTATAAAGTCTAACAGCAGCTGGGAGGAAGGACCTGTGGAAGCGATCCTTAGAGCATCTAGGATGCAACAGTTCATCACTAAAAAGAGCTTTCCAGCTCTGCAACAGCTCCATGCATGGAGTAACAGTTCATCCCAGTTGTTCTGAACTGAAAATGGCATTGGGTTAAAATGATTTTCTTAAACAAGAAATTTCTTCTGGATTAAGTTAAATTACTTACTGTCAGTAAAGAAGACATGGGCTGCTCGGTACCTCGGTGCCTGCGGGTCTCTGAAGTCGTCAATCAGACCCTCAACGGACTGAAACAAAGGAAAACAATGTGTTGCTTTCCAAGGTGAGGCGGAGGGAACAGGCAGGCCATTAAAATAATGAGGAGTTAGTGGGTAACATCCAAACAGGCTTTATAGGCTAAGCTCAACAGAGCGCAGGTTGGCACTTCTTTACCAATCTTCCAAAACATAGAGCAGAGAGCTTCAAAAACTGGATGGTCCTGCATGATTTACCTCATCTGATGGTGTGATTAGGTAGATGGCCTCCATGGTGGGCAGAGGCTCCCGCCGCTTGGTTATGTCTTCCACAACTGAAGATCACAGGAAGTAATGCTTAAGCCTCATTACACATCACTAAATACAGAGACTGCGTCTCTGTATTTACCGACATCTCATCACATACAGTGATGCAACAAACCGACAATCTGTTTAGGCGTTCCTTTCCAAAAAAGAACGTGCAATCAACAACAAAAAATCATTATGGTTGTTTGTTAATTTGGGTCGCAAAAAAGACCCAAATTTATAAAACACAACTGAATATAGTAACTTATTAGATTGTGAGAAAGTATTAACTGAATAAAGTTTGAATTGTTTAAATGAAGTGAAAGTGTTTGGGGGAATTAAAGTGAATCAGACAGGGGTCCTCTTACTTACTGGTGATTCCCTCTGACATGATGTCTGTCATCCTACAGCAGGATGAAATCATCCTCATGCTGAGCTTGTCCACCACCAGCACCTACAGTGCAGTCCACAAATGGCGAGGAGAACGTCAGAAACTCACTTAAGGCCAGACTGGCAAACAATGTTTGATAGAAAATGTGATCAGAGGAACAGAACTTTTACCTTCCATTTTCCTTTTTCTCTGGCCTTTTTAATCACGTTGTTCATTATCTCTGTAAAGTTAAGAGCCAAATGGTCAAAACTGCACCAAGAGCTTAATAATAATTTAATCAATGCACACTGAAAGCATCATTGGCAACTTAATTAAATTACATTTTGGCACTTTTTCATCACCAACTGCAGAGCCTAGGGAAAATATTATAAAGCTGTAACAGTTATTTCATTTGTGAAACATTGTGTTTGTGTAAATTTTACTACACCAAAAGTTCCAGAGAGAGGTTCAGCCTCAGGATTTCATGCTAAAGACTATATTAGAATATTATTATAGCAGAAATGATAATTGTAGCAACATAGCTTATACTTCTGGGAGTGGCCTAGTGGTTAGGGAGTTGGGTGTTTGCTTCTTGGAGAGTGTCTCAAAGGTTGCTGGTTTGACACTCAGTCTGTCACTCAGTCTCCATGAGCAAACCAGTGACCACTGACTGCTCCCCTTGCGCCACTCAGTGTGGTGCCCCTTAAGGAATGGGTTAAACACAGAGACACGTGTCCCCTCTGTGGGACTATAAAGGGAAATATTAATTTAAAATGTAAATGTCCACATAAAATCAATAATATCTACAATTAAGAACCAATCACTCAGTGTAATATATAACTATCCAAACCGATCTGTCTGGTAAAAAATGTCTCCTTTTCAGTAGGATTTTATTGTACTGCATTTTGTTTATTGTAATGCAAGAAATCTGGAACCCATAATATTTCATTTGGTTTCCAGTAAATAAAAAACAGACGTGGACAAAGCTGTCATGTAGTAGCCACTTATAAAAGTACACACAGAACAGTTTACTTCTCTCCTTTTCGGGCCCTGCTGAGTACACTCCACAGTACAGGGTTGTAATTGAATAAAAGCAGAAAAGCTGAGATAGAAATGGGTTAATTTTGAAACCTAAAAGTGGCTCTGCTGTTGTTGAGGTTTCTAGCAGAGAAAGGAGCAGTTGACATGCACAATGTCGGCGTTCACATTCATCTCCAGGCATCGGTCCACAAGGATGCCCCGCAAAGTATGGAAAAATCCCTATTTCCCTACAGTGCTTTTGACACTAATATTAGAAACCCTAACATGGCGTTGACAGGGCCTGAAATTTGAAAGTCTTTCTCTTTCTGCCCTTCAACATTTTCAGCGATACTGTTGTTGCCGTAGTGTCTGTTTCAGGCCTTGTGATGAGATTTAACATCTTTGTACATTCATAATTAGTGTCAAATGAAACTGAACAAAGACAACATGATCATTGTTTTAGTAATAGCACCATTTAAAATTACTGTTGGATGTAAATGATGCCCCAGTTGTCTGGTTAATGGATAGAAGAGGTAAATTCTCGAAAGAAAAGGTTGAGATGATTCCAAATATTATAACCTTTCACCTCCTGGACTCAGACTCAGGATAAACCACCAAAGACCATGAGACACCTAAATAGTGGAAAGTAATGTTTATTTCTATTTTATCCTTAATTGTAAACCTTTTTAAAATGTGTTACAATTAATCAAAAAAGGTAGAAAAAGCTAAGAAAGAGAATTATCTAAAAGCAAGTTTGAGGAGATTTGCTGGGACTTCACAGAGTTCACAGATCTCAGGTTCAGGGGTAGCGAGTTCCAGACTCATGGTCAGAGTAATGGATGCAAAAGTCATGATTCCTTTCATCTTTGGACTAGTAGCATGAACAGTAGCATCAAAAGGCCATTTTAGCTGCTAGTTCTAAATATGACGTTAGATGTGTGCTTAAGTTCTGCTTCAGTCTGGTTCTAACCACCTCCTCTGGTGGTCTTGTCCGTCCGTCTGTCCGTCCGTTTTCTTCCGCTTATCCGGGGTCGGGTTGCAGGGGTAGCAGCTTCAGTAGGGAGACCCAGACGTCCCTCTCCCTGGCCACTTGGGACAGCTCCTCTGGGGGAATCCCAAGGCGTTCCCAGGCCCGCCGGGAGACATAGTCCCTCCAGCGTGTCCTGGGTCTTTCCCTAGGCCTCCTCCCGGTGGGACGTGCCCGGAAACACCTTACGAGGGAGGCATCCAGGAGGCATCCTAACCAGATGCTCGAGCCACCTCCACTATCTCCTCTCGACGTGGAGGAGCAGCGGCTCTACTCTGAGTCCTGATGACTGAGCTCCTCACCCTCTCTCTAAGGGAGAGCCCAGACACACTACGGAGAAAACTCATTTCGGCCGCTTGTATCCGGGATCCCGTTCTTTCGGTCACGACCCAAAGCTCGTGACCATAGATGAGGGTAGGAACGTAGATCAACTGGTAAATCGAGAGCTTCGCCTTTTGGCTCAGCTCTCTCTTCACCACAACGGATCAGTACAGCGCCCGCTTCACAGCAGACGCCGCACCAATCCGCCTGTCGATCTCCCGCTCCATCTTCCCCTCATTCGTGAACAAGACCCCAAGATACTTGAACTCCTCCACTAGGGGCAGCACATCCTCCCCAACCCGGAGGAGGCACTCTACCTTTTTCCGGTTCAAGACCATGGTCTCGGATTTGGAGGCACTGATTTTCATCCCGGCCGCTTCGCACTCGGCTGCGAACCGCTCTAGTGCGAGCTGTAGATCACGCCCTGATGAAGCCAATAGGACTACATCATCCGCGAATAGCAGAGAAGCAATCCTAAGGCCACCAAAACGGATCCCCTGAACACCTTGGCTGCGCCTAGAAATTCTATCCATAAAAGTTATGAACAGAATCGGTGACAAAGGGCAACCTTGGCGGAGTTGAACTCTCACCGGAAACGAGTCCGACTTACTGCCGGCAATGCGGACCAGACTCTGACAGCCCTTATTAAAGGGCCTGGTGCTCCATACTCTGGTGGTCTTGTGTTCCTTGTTTTTAATTATTATCCATTATTATGCTTCACGAGTTACAATAAAGGTGTGCACAATATTTCTACCATCCACACACATTTCTATGCATAATTTCAAATCAGGCTGCACTACATGTCACAATAAAATGTTTTGCTCAGTAAAACAGTTTTGTAGATGTTTTCAGCAAACTGGACAAAATGTTTCAGGTTCCAGGCCTTATCTTTCATATTGTACTTTTTCCAACACATAAGTATTGTTTCCCTTTTGGAATTTTCTAATTGACCAAGTCTCTGTAAGGCACAGTGACTTCACTGCATTAGCAAAGAGCGGCATCACACTACATTACCCATCTGTTATCACTTTGTTGCACAATTCATGTGGGAGAAAATGTTGACAGAGCAAGATTTGGCATTTACTGACAAACGAGGAGAAGCAGAAAAAGAAGAAGACCAACAATGACAAGAACAACAAAATAACAAGAATAAGAAAGCTATTGTTAAAAAATCATTGGTCCCGTTTAAGGTGAAATACAGGCCAGATAGGGAACACACAAAAAAATGTGGAACAAGGTACTTTGGTCAAATGAGACAAAAAGTGAACTTTTTGTTTTGCATGGGAAACACTGTGTGGCAGAAAATTATACAGCACAGTGATGCACAGTGGTGACAGCATCATGGTGTGGGAAAGATTCCTTTGAGCAAGGACAGAGAAGCTGGTCAGACTTGATGGGAAAATGTTAGAATCATTTGGCAATAGAGTTAGCTTTTAAGGTATGTACGGTATATGTTCTAGTTGTTGTGTTTTGATTGTTCCTTTGTTTTTGACATTAACGTGGTTCTATTTTCGTGGTTTTCATTTCAGTTTAGTTGTAGCTCTGGTTCTTCATTGTCATCAGGTATTATGTTGTGTATGCAGGTATGCATTTTTTTCATACTTCTGCTGTAATGACTCCACTTCCCCTCAGCTCCCTGCTTTAATTTTTGATTAGACCCACCTGGTCTGGGTTCATTATTAACCGCCCCAGCATTTCAAATCTTCACACTATGTTAGACTTTGGCTGTCCTTGTAAATGTCTTACATTATCTTACTAAAACTTCATTCATATGCGACACAGTGATGCAGGAGCTAGGGGTTTGTCCTGTAACTGGTAGGTCATTGGTTCAAACACTTGCTCTGACCATCTCAGCGGCTGTGTCCTTGGGCCAGACACTTCACCTGCTTTGCCTGCTGTCGGTGGTCAGAGGGCCCGGTGGCGCTGATCATGTGGCAACCTTGCTTCTGTCAGTCTGCCCAGGGCAGTGTAAAGTGCTTTGGGGTCTGCAGGATTTGATAAAGCACTGTGCAAGTACAGGCCATTTACCTTTTTGATTGTCCCACCATATGCTATGCTTTCTGGTCCAACTCCACCACAACAGACAAAGTCCGAAGATGGATGAAGCTGAATCCAGGACAATCCTAGAGGAAAAGCCTTTAAGGCGGAAAAAACTTGTAACTAGCAGGGAGGCTCACCTTCAAGCAGGACGCAAACACACAGACGGCTACAATGAAATAATAAAAGTACATTAATACCTTAGAAGTCCAGACTTAAGGACAATTGAGAATCTGCGAAATAACTTGAAAATCAATGTTCCATCCAATCTGACAGAGCCAGAGCAATTTTGCTAAGAGGAATGGGCAAACGTCTCAGTCTTTACATGGACAAAGCTGGTAGCCATGCTCCAAGACTTGCTAGTTGTAATGTCAGTGAAAGGTAGTTCTATAAAGTACTGACTTTTTGAATAGAAATGCAAGTCACATTTTTCAGACATTAGCTGTTTACAAAATTGAAAACCATGTATAATCTTCACAATTCTGCACCACATTGTTTTAGTCAGTTCAATACATTTGTGGATAAAATGACCAGATATCTTAGAACTTTTCCATAGCAGAACGTGACAGTGCAGTTCTAACTGTGGCAGTCTTTAACTTTGCTAAATAATTCCCCTTGCACCTAGTCTTGAGACTGAGGCTGAGAGTCGTGTAGTGGGAGACAACATTAGTCAATGCAATGTTTTCCATCACTGTGTTTCAGCGTCTGTCAAATCTGTCAGACGGAGAACGAAGAGATTCAGTACAAGGGACAGACTCACTGCAATCACTCCACTAATCTGCTCCCAATCCTCTTACCACTCCCTGCTGCTATTTCTGGTCTCTTTCTGTGTCAGCGGATGTGACATCACATGTAAACAGAATTATTCTAGCTTACGCACACACTGGTAAACACCATCCTGACACGAGAGTCATCAGATAGTGAGACACAAATGACAATCATAGAAGTGGTCCTGTAAATGTTGTCAAAAGTGTAAGCAATGTTTCAGCATGTTTAGCTATCACATAAGCATATTATGTGGATGGCTTTCATCTAATTATTATGCATAAAAGCAAAAATGGGACTGGATTTCCTTAATGATCATTCTAGTTCTCTCCATAAAAGGTGAGAGTTTTGCAAAAGGTCCATAAAGAGAGGCCAGCAACCACCAGGAGGAAACCGTTAGCTTCTGATGTTCATAAACACCTAAAACCTGCATTCTGTAAATTTTATATATATATATATATATATATATATATATATATATATATATATATATATATATATATATATATATATATATATATATATACATACACATACATATATGATGCTAATCACACACAAACTGGACTATTCAGTGTAGTTTTCTTCATATATCCTTTAAAACCACAAGATAAATCCTTCTGTCTTCACATTAGGTTAAGCTGAGACCTGTTGTGCTAACTGTGATGTCCATTTAGTACCATATAATAGAAAGATTATCATTATGTCAAAGAACACCACAGGGATCATGAAATGGGCCAGGCACAGACAGCATCTTCTGAGCACCCTCACAGCATTCTACACAGCTGTGGTGCAGAGTTTACGGCATCTCTGCAAGTTACCCCAGCTGCAATGTGGGCGCCCTGTAAAGGAAGGTGAAGGGACCTCAGCTAACTGTTGGGAGTTTTGTGCCCTTGGTGGATGATCTGTTGCAGAGGCTTTGCAGGAACAAGTTTTCAGACCCATCACACCTTGTCCATGAACTTCACCGTTAGCAGAGCCACAGCTTTCCGCCACAGGCTGGAAGAGTCCTGAACTGCTGCAATTCTACAGTTGAAAATATTGCACCTGTACTATATTTTTACATAAGCCTGTTTTTTTTATTTCTATTTATCGAAAGATTGTTTAACTGTAACAAGTTATAGATCCCAAAGAAAGGCTGCCTCAGTCTGTTGCCTGCTGTTAAGGATGAACTTAAATTGTCTTTAAATGTAGAGGTTGGGTTTCAATGAAAATGTGCTGCTGAATCAGCTGATTTCTCCAACAGATTAAAGCCTTGACTCTTTGTCCCAACACGTTTTCAGCATTCCTAGATCATTCTAGAAACGCTATAAGAATGATCTAAGAGTAAATGAACCCTAACTCACCTTTGGCATTTCATTTTAAAACAGTAAAATGTATTTGACCAAAATGAGACAGACTGACTTTTTTTTAATCTGTTTTGTGGTTTGGCATAATCAGCTTCCTCCCCCAGTTCTACTCTTCCTCTGGGAAAGCTGTCACAGCAGTTAATCTCACAGACAAAGATTAGAGCGGCTGGATTTACACCGCCCAAGGTCTCCATGCGCTTTATTCTCCAAAAAAATAAATAAAACAGAATGTGGGCTCCATGTATGCTGCAGTTCAATAAAACCCCGATAAAATGTCTGACAAATGGCCTCAAGGACATCAACACCAGCTCAGCAAGCACAGGGATATGTCCACACATTACGGAGAGTTATCCGAACAGTTCTGGTCTCACATCTCACAGAAGCATCCACTCCTTTCTGAGCATCACTTCACAGAATTTTGCCCTAATTAAACACACTTTTTCTTTGTCATATAAATGTGTTCTCAAAATGAAGAGAAAAAAGTACTTACTTTCTCCAACAATGGCTTTGAGTCCAAGCGGTGCCATGATGCGTCCTGTCCACACTGCGCGAAGCTCCGACTGCTGCTGCACTAATCTGGACCAGCAGGCTTCCGTTCCAAATTAAAGGCCGGGCCAAAGAGGATGAAGCCATTATTGAACAAGCAGCGTATCAGAGGAGATCATTCTGGTCACATTCAGTAGAATGCGACAGGATTTTCTGAAACGGTGCAAATATGATGGTTGTTTTCATGCGTCAGTCTCTATTAGGGCCGCCCCAAGGTTCTCTAAAGGGCCTTAAGCACAATTCTTTTCAGGCCCCTCAAACAGCCTCTTAACACAGATTTGGTGGAACCCAGGCGAGGGGGCCACGTTTAATTGGCTGGGCTTAAAAGCAGAAATATTATTACAGTTTTTATTGATTGCTTTGACGCAGCAGTCAACTCAAAACCCACATTTTTCAAAACAGTTAACGCAGAGGCCTAAACAGTGGCAACAATGGTCAAAATTACACATTTTGTTTGTAAAAGGCTCCAACTCTGGCAAAACATTTAAAATATGGACTAAAAGCTAATTTTGCCCTCAAACAACACAACCTGCTGTCATGATTTCGGCACTGTTGCCTGGTCTGATCTCTCATGTCACACACCTGTTCTAGCTCCGCCCGTTCCTCATCACTTCACATCTGTTCCACCTGCTCTCACTAGTATATAACCAGCTCTAAGACCAGGCAACAGTGCCAGTTTATTTCGATCCTTGTGTGAGACTTATCCCAGCGTTTATAATTCTGATTCCTGATCCTGACCTGTTTGCCTTTCGACCTCCGAGCCTGCTTACTCCTGTCTGATTCTGTTTGCCCGATTTGACCTCTGCCTGTTCTGACTACCCGCTGGATCTCTGCCCCGTGTACCGAACCTGGAACCGTGACCCGACTCCGTCCTGGATTATCCTTCGGTACCTCACTGGCTCTCTGATCTCCTGGCTCCGACCTTCGACCACGTCCCCGACTTCGGCTTCGCTCTACGGCTCATCCTGCTGACGTTTGCTCTCACGGTTCTGATCTCCTGCCTGTCCTCTGACCACCGAAACACCCGCTGCTGGGACTTCATGAGCGGCAACCGCCGCAGCGAATTGACGACCCGCCTGCTGGGACCCACTGGGACTGAACTGAACATTAAGACCAGGTTAGTGACCGACACGTTTGTGTGCAAACACCTTCAGATAAGCGTGGTCACTAACCTGCCGTCTCCTTCTGCAGAGGATCCCGCTGTAGACGCTGACGCCTCCCGCTCCGCACCTGATCTAAATAAACTGTTAAACTTGAACGGTTTGTCTGCCTTGAATTCTGGTTCCACCTGTTCTGAGCCTAACACCTGCACACAAATGTTTGAGCCTTTCCAGTCATTCATTACACAAGGGGTAACAAAATACAAAATACCTCACTCAATGTGAATCAGTGCAGCATTGCTGGTTCATTTTAGCCAAAGACTGTACGCAGCTTTGTCATTTGTAGTCAAATTTGCCTTTTTGCAAAAAAATTGATCCAGAATCAGATATGCTGTGATCCAAATTTTATTGATTATTCATAATTTTTTTCAGATTGTGGCTACAAATGAAATATTCCAACAGAAGATACTAGAGCTGTCTGTTTCTTCTAATCTCTTCTCTCTTGACGAATAGACCACATGGCCTCATCTTCATCACACTCAATATTTTTCCTTGCGATGCACCTAGCGAAAAATCTTCTTGCATGCCTGATCCATCTTTGACATGCCTCTGCATCTATATCTTGGGCAGCAGCAGTCATTGCATCGAGCAAGGGCATCTGCTCATAGGGGCAGTGATCATATACCTTTTATCTCCATTCACTGAATAACTACTCTATAGGAATAGATAGTAAGCAGCGCAGCTTCTAGTAGTTCTCCTGGTTCACCTTTCAGAGTCACTTACTCTCCTTCTCTTTGCAGTCTCTCCAGCCGTGACGTTCTGACCCTGTCGAAGTTGCCTGTAGTCCCGTCCGTTATACCGGCCTGTTTCCTAAATAAACATCTTAAAACTGTGCCTTGCTTCCCGATCGTATCTGCATGTGGACTCGTCATCTGAAAACCATGACAGAAGAAGGCTCTGGCCAACAAAGTCCCACGGATACGTTCGGGCGGCAGCTAGCCACACAGCAGGAACAGATGCAGTTGCTTGGGTTAGCTGTAAATTCGACACAGGAACAGCTTCAGAGATTAGCCGCTCAGTTTAGCCAGTTGACGGACGCAGTCACTTCCGCAATGACTCCGCCTGTCACTCAAGACCCTAACACCCCGCCTCCCGCCGCTCAGAGAATTGAGAGTCATGTTCAGACTCCACCTCCTGAGAGCGCGTCACCTTGTCCAGAGAAATTCTCCGGTGACAGCGGGGATTGCGGCGGGTTCTTATTTCAGTGCAAACTCGTGTTTAACCGTTCCCCTCAGACATTTGCCTCAGATGAAGTTAAAATATCATATGTTTTACGACTTTTAAAGGGTAGAGCTCTCAGATGGGCTGAGGCTCGTTTCCCTGATTGCCAGTCATTCGGGTGTTCCTTTCAGGAATTCGTTATTGAGTTCAAGACGGTTTTTTCAGCTGAGTTAGATTCGGCTCAACAGTCTCGTAATCTCCTTTCTTTGAAACAACGCGGCCGACGCGTATCTGACTTCTCTGTGGAGTTTCGCACGTTTGCCGCTGCAGCAGGTTGGCAACCTAAGCCGTTAAAGGCAGTATTTTTTCAGGCTCTAGATGAGGCTTTTAAAGGATGAGTTAGCCCGAGTTGAGGAACCTGAGGAGTTTGAGGATTTTGTGGCGTTAGCCATTAGGTTGGATTCCCGGTTACGCAGTCGGAACCGGGCTCGACCGGACCAATAGGGTACCCCGGCCAGTAGTTACTCCACCCCCAGAACCTATGCAGTTGGGGCAGGTTCACTTAACTAATGAAGAGCTTAACAGTGCTACTCGGGCAACTTGTGCCTGTATTGTGGTGGCGAGGGTCATTTTTTAAGAGACTGTCCGGTTCGGCCAAAAGACCGGGTCCGCCGTTCGTAATGGGGAGAACGGCGGACAGTAACAAAACAATTCCCCAGGTAGCCATTAAGGCGCCGTCTCGCTCTCGTTTTTGTTTGCCAGTCACTTTAATTTTTGACCAGGACAGCTTTGACGTTTCGGCTCTAGTAGATTCGGGTTCTGATTTTAATCTTATCGACCAAGCCATAGTTGAGTCGAGTCTTTACCAGAACCTCTACAGGTTTCGTCTTTAGATGGACAGCAGTTAACCTTGATCACCCATCGGACTCGACCCCTAGTGGTAATAGCCTCTGGTAACCACCGGGAACCACTCTTATTTTTTGTTTTTCCAGTGAAGCGTTCACCCGTGGTTCTAGGTTTAGCTTGGTTAACCCTCCACAATCCACAGCTAAATTGGGCCGAGTCCCGACTGGAGTCATGGTCCCCTGCCTGTCATTCCAGGTGTTTACAGTCCGCTCGCCCCGTTTCTGTCCCTCCGACCGCCTTGTCTGAATCAGAGGATGTTGTAGACCTCTCTCGCGTCCCGGAGGATTACCACGACTTACGAATGGTATTTAGTAAGACTCAGGCTTGTTCCCTTCCTCCTCATCGGCCTTATGATTGCGCCATTGATTTGTTGCCTGGGGCTCCACTACCTGTCAGTCGGCTTTACAATATTTCGAGGTCAGAACGTCAAGCGCTCGAGAAATATATAGGGGAGTCTCTTGCTACAGGGTTGATCCGCCCTTCATCCTCCCCATTAGGCGCTGGTTTCTTTTTTGTCGGCAAGAAAGACGGGTCCCTTCGACCCTGTATCGACTATCGAGGGCTCAACCAGATAACTGTTAAAAACAAATACCCACTTCCGCTGTTATCTTCAGCTCTTGAACCAGTCCAGAATGCCACAGTCTTTACTAAACTCGATCTGCGCAACGCTTATCATCTGGTTCGGGTGAGACAGGGGGACGAGTGGAAGACAGCTTTTAAGACCCCACTAGGCCACTTCGAGTACCTAGTCATGCCTTTTGGTTTGTGCAATGCCCCGGCAGTATTTCAGGCACTGGTTAATGATGTCCTTCGGGATTTTTTGAACGTTTTTGTTTTCGTCTATCTGGACGACATCCTTATCTACTCTCGTGACTTAGAACAACACAAGCAACATGTCCGTCTTGTTCTCCAACGACTCTTAGAGAATCGTTTATTCGTTAAGGCTGAGAAGTGTGATTTTCACCAGACCTCTGTTTCTTTTCTTGGTTTAGTTTTAGAAGGCGGACAAGTAAAGTCAGACCCGGAAAAGATAAAGGCAGTAATGGAGTGGCCTGTCCCTGAGTCGCATAAACAGCTCCAACGGTTTTTGGGTTTTGCAAACTTTTATAGGCGCTTTGTCAGGAATTATAGCCAGATAGCCTCCCCATTACATGCTCTTACCTCCACCAAGGTCCCATACATCTGGAGTCCTGAGGCAGAGGAGGCCTTCAACAGACTCAAGTCCCGTTTCTCCCAGGCACCCATACTCGTTCACCCCGACCCAGCCAAACAGTTTGTCCTAGAGATAGATGCTTCTAATACCGGTGTGGGTGCGGTTTTGTCCCAACAGTCAGAGAATGACAACAAGTTACATTCGTGTGCGTTCTTCTCCCGTCGTTTGTCCCCTGCTGAGCAGAACTACGATGTGGGCGATCATGAGCTACTAGCTATAAAACTAGCTTTAGAAGAGTGGCGGCACTGGCTAGAGGGATCCGAGCAGCCCATCATTATCTGGACAGATCATAAGAACCTCTCCTACCTGCAGTCAGCCCGTCGACTCAACTCCAGACAAGCCCGTTGGTCTTTGTTTTTCTCACGATTTAACCTCACCATCACCTACAGACCTGGCTCAAGAAATGTTAAACCTGATGCACTGTCTCGTCAATTTGCCCCTTCTGAACAAGAGAAGGAGCCGGAACACATTCTTCCCCCCACATGTACTGTTGGAGCCCTGCATTGGGACCTGGAGGACAGGATCAACCAGGCCCAACTATTAGATCCGGACCCAGGTACAGGTCCAGCCGGATTTAAGTACGTTCCCCAGTCTGTTCGCCCCGAGGTTCTACGCTGGTGTCATGATGATAAGTTTTCCGCCCATCCGGGCCTTTTATAGAACCCAGTCTCAGGTGTCCCGGCACTTCTGGTGGCCCTCATGGACCAAGGATGTGAGAGAGTATGTTCTAGCCTGTCCCGTCTGCGCCCAGAATAAGTCCTCCACTCAGCCACCTTCCGGTTTGTTAAATCCTCTCCCCATCCCCAAACGTCTATGGTCCCACATCGCTATTGATTTCGTTACAGGCCTTCCGTTGTCCCAGGGTATGTCAACTATTTTGACAGTTGTGGACCGGTTCTCAAAGTCATGTCATCTCATGCCTATCCGTAAATTACCCAACGCCCTCCAGACGGCCCAGCTCCTCGTAAAGCATGTTTTCAGACTCCACGGCATCCCAGTTGATATCCTCTCTGACCGGGGTCCTCAGTTCATCTCCCAGGTCTGGCGGCACTTTTGCTCTGCTCTGGGTGCCCGTTACACACTCACCTCCGGACACCATCCTCAGACCAATGGCCAAACTGAACGAATGAACCAACAACTAGAAACCACCCTCCGCTGCCTCACGTCATCTTCACCTTCGGACTGGAATAAGTTTTTGCCCTGGGTAGAATATGCCCCCAACTCTCACATCACTTCAGCTACCGGACGTTCACCCTTTGAAGTAGCTTTAGGATATCAACCTCCACTCCTACCCACGGATGAACTTAGGATTCCCTTCACCTCCGTCAACGATTACATTGCTCGCTGTCAGGACATCTGGAGAACCACCATCACTGCACTCACTCGCACCGCAGAGCGGAGCAAGAGGTTCGCCGACCAGCACCGCAGACCAGCTCCTCAATATCACCCTGGTCAGAAAGTTTGGTTATCTTCCAGAGACGTCTTATCCAACCCGTCCGCTAAGAAGCTTGCTCCCCGGTTCACTGGGCCCTATGAGATAGTCACAGTTATCAACCCGACCACCGTCCGTCTACGTTTGCCTCCTCACTCCCGAGTACACCCCACTTTCCATGTCTCCCAGATCAAGCCCGTTTTGGACAGCAACTTATGCCCTCCTTCCGGACTCCCTCCACCTGCCCAGGACAGTCAGAACCCTTGCGTCCTCAGGGTTGTGGACGCCTGTTGACGAGGTAGGGGTCACCAATACCTCGTCGATTGGGAGGGTCGCAGCTCTGGGGAACGCTCATGGGTCTCTGCAGCAGCTATCTCGAACAAGGATTTGATTTTAGACTTTTGGTCTACTCAGCCCAGCACCTCTTCGTCTGGGCCGCCAGGAGGCGGCCGTTGAGGGGGGGTAGTGTCAGGGTTCTCTGTGTTGTTCTGCTCTAATTCTACTCCTCAGGTGTGCCTAGTTGGCTGAGGGGGCCTTCCATCTGTCAGCAGAGCGCTGACAGATGGAAGACGCCAGAGCCTTCTGCTGGCTCTTCTCGCACTCTGGTCAATCCATCTGTCACCCACTGCCGAGGAGGCTCGCTCTGGATCCCTCACCAGTAACATCTGCCGCCCTCTGCCACTAGCCGCCTAATACCAACAGAGTAGGATCACAGAGTTCCCTCGGCGCTACTTCTCCCCGGTTAGGTCCGCCCAGCTTTATGGTAAGCAGCGCAGCTTCTAGTAGTTCTCCTGGTTCACCTTTCAGAGTCACTTACTCTCCTTCTCTTTGCAGTCTCTCCAGCCGTGACGTTCTGACCCTGTCGAAGTTGCCTGTAGTCCCGTCCGTTATACCGGCCTGTTTCCTAAATAAACATCTTAAAACTGTGCCTTGCTTCCCGATCGTATCTGCATGTGGACTCGTCATCTAAAAAACCATGACACTCTCCAGTTGAAAAACTCTTACAATGGATGCAACCGTGTTTCTATTGAGAAAAGGTTGGACTCTTTGTCCCTCCCCTCTACAGTTTTTATTGATTGTTTTAATGCAGCAGTCAACTCAAAACCCAAATTTTTTTAAAACAGTTCACGCAGAGGCCTAAACAGTGGCAACAATGGTCAAAATTACACATTTTGTTTGCAAAAGGCTCCAACTCTGCCAAAACATTTTAAACATGAACCAAAAGCAAATTTTGCCTTCAAACAACACAACTGGCGCACAAATGTTTGAGCCCTTCCAATCATTCATTACACAAGGGGCAACAAAATATAAAATACCACACTCAATGAGAATCAGTGCAGCATTGCTGGTTCATTGTAGCCAAAGACTGTACACATCTTACATGTCAGTGTCATTTGTAGTCAAATTTGCCTTCTTCTTCATGAATGACATCTGCGTTAACTGTTTTGGAAAAGGGCGGGGACAATGTGTCAAACCAATGAGAATGGGTTAACTCATTTGCAAGAGGTTGCCAGTTTCTTCAAACAGGTCAAAGCAATCAATAAAAACTGTATTTGCTAAGATGTGATTCTGAACAAACTGAGCTGTGTCACAATGAAAAGATTATACTTGAAGTATCAGATTACACTTTCACTAATAATTTTAAATTTTTTATATTTAATTTAAATACTAAACATATAATCTTTTAATTCATATCTGCTAAAAACCGTTAACCCAAATTTAACAGTATTCTCATTTTCAATTAAACAAATATATACAAATAGATCTATAGTAAAAGTCAAATCAAAATTACTGGGGGACCCCCACTGGTTTGGGGCCCTAAGCAGCAGCTTAGTCACCTCCACCTGGGCCCTGCTCTGCTCTGTGTGGTTGATCTGTTTTCTGGTCTCCTTCATCACTTTAGTTGGATGAAATTGTGTCCATCCGCTGTAGCTCCTGCAGCTCAGGGTCTTGCCGCACATCTCTGTTTCTCTGGCCGTGGCGCAGCAGCCAAAGAGCTGGAGGAGTTTCAGTAACTTTGCCACATGATCTGTCTTCATTTCTAATAGATGAGAAACCGAACGAGTCTCATCTCAAGCTGGTGTTGGATGAACATGAAGGTTCAAGAACAAGAGCCTTACTTGAGAACCAGACGGAGAACTTGGGCTAACACAGCAGATGTTCCAAACAAGCCATCCTGAGCCTGCTTCTGTTAGAGGTTTTCCGTTAAGAGCTGAGTGTTCTTCTATGTTGCTGCTACCTTAAGGTCCTATAAACACTTGATGATCATTTTAAAATGGACTTCACTCCAACATCAGCATCCTGAACCTGAAAAGGAACTGGACAGGATTAAACTGAGCCTGTTTCCTTTCTCTGTACAGGGACCTCTGTTGTAGGGTGACCAGACGTCCCCGATTTCCGGGGACTGTCCCCGTTTTGGACTACCTGTCCCCGGCTAAAGCTGTCCCCGGAAATGTCCCTGATTTTACCGAGGGGGAAAATGTGTTGCAGTAACGGGGTGCGCTGCGCGCACCACTAGATGGCGGTAATGATCCTTTTGGATGTCAGATGCCATTAAAACACGAAGAAGAAGAAAAAGAAGAAGAAGAAGAGCGCACCACTTTTAAAACAGAAGAAGAAGAAGTGGAAATTCGTTGTTACAAGGGGAGCTGCCCTGTGTCATGGTAAGTATTTGGATCGGGCTGATCCTGTGATAAATGTTTGGTTTTTGTCCAGGTTAAAAATTATCAATAAAAAGTAAGACAAGACCATGAGTTGCTGCTAACATAAGTAAAAGACACTTAGATAAAATGTAACAGAATAATTGAAAACTCTTTGTAAACCGCTAAACTGGTACGCTGGTTCTCCAGGGATCAACAAGGGTTCTTCTAAAGATGTTTTAGAACTGATTGGTGACCTTTAGTTTATATTTCAGACAGTTGGAAGTAGAGTTATTACTAGATGTTTTGCTGATTTATGAGAATAGACCACTGAGCTATATAATACACTGGAGTGCTGATTTTGCCGAAAAACTGAAGTCACTGGCCACCATCTTGCTACTCCCTACTCTCACAGAATCCCATAGGATTTGCTTGCAACAACAATCAGTTTTCTGGCTGAGTGAAAACGTTTCACAGGTAATTCTACAGGCAGTGGATGTACTAACACTATCAACTACTAGGAAATTAGGTGCTGAGATATTTTACATGTTATTCATATTAAATATATATATGTATATATAAATATGTATATATGTGTATATATGTATACACATATGTAAATATATGTTTTTGTATATTGTTATTTATATATTTATAAATGTTAAACATATATATTTAAATGAATAAAATGCTAAATATTTCAGCACATGACTTTCTCAGTACTTGATATTTTTAGAACATAACATAACAGTATATGGCATTTGACATTTTAAAAGTCTTAAGCCCCCCCTGAACATGAGAAAATCCTCGTTATTCCATGCTGTAGCGCACATATTCCCTAGTTACTGGGGGGAAATAGGGAGTACCAATATGGCGACTGGTGGCTTCAAAGCGACTCGTTCAAACAGACGGTGATTAGCACTCCAGTGTATTCTATAGCTCAGTGGCATAGACTTCCAGTCTTAGGTTTAGCTTTTCTACTGCTCACTTTGGATATATGAAAGCGCCTCATGAAAAAATAGGAGTCAGTAACAGGAGAACTGAATGAGAAAAGATCTACATGATCTGAGAATAATGGAGGAAGAGATAACCACCTGTTTAATGTCCATTTATTATGTTGTTTTTACTTGTAGCTCCTAATATTGTGGTAATTAGATTTGTAGTATTTAATTAGATGATATAATAATACAATAACAATAATTGGAAGTTTTCATGTTGTACATTCTAATGTTTTTGGAACTGATTTTAATTATATAATGTCTGTTTTAGAATAATGTAAGATTGATACAAGAGGAGAGAGGAAGAGGCTAGGAAGTCAGAAAGGAGATTAAATGGGTGGAGGAAAATAGGAACACTGATGGAAAGAACACTTGATGAGAAGAGATCAAATTTTACTTAGAGTATTATTAAAGTTCAAGTGATAAAGCGTTGACATGATTTAAGTGATAAAGTAACGTATTGAGTAATGTAGTGTGTGAAGTTTGCTATGTAAAACAGAGTGACTCAGGTTTGAGTTGAGAAGCCCAATTGTCTGAGGATATAACCTCTTTCTGAGTCTCTGCACTGAACGCGAGTTTCACTGCACTTTCCTTGCTGTGGCAGAACTAAGAGGCAGATTAGTTATATCTTTTTCTTGTGTCTTAAAAATGTCTGTTCTGCACATAATACATTCTCTTCTCCTCTTATTTTATCCAGACCTCTGGATACTGGGGCTGATGGCTCTTCAGACACAGAAGGCCTTGAAGAAACCAGAGATGATCTCATGTTAGCTGACTCACTGACCGGAGTTAACTCACCTTATAGGAGCAAACAATATACTGGCACATCAACTACTACCATACACATAATGTAGTTATACACACTTTGTTTAAGTTTATACATGCTCATGCTGCACACTGATCCAAGGGGTCTCCAAGTCTGTGCCTTTGTTTCACCTCACATCACCAAAACCCATTGGCCGTTTCTCAATTCACGAGAACGCGAGTCCGTACTCGCGTTCTCGTCAAGTCTGTTCTCGGTAAGAACACAGGAAGATCGGACTTGACGAGAACGCGAGCACGCAGCACGTATTGTGTATTGGAACAAAAGTATACTCGTGACGTCATCACACCCGCAGCTCTTGAGCATTTCTTTAACGTTCAAAACTATTTATACACTACACCATCATATCTTATTGAAAACCTTTTTTTTTATTAATTTCTAAAAAGTCTATTAAAATATCTAAAAAAGTTAGACCCACAATTACAAAATTGTGGGTCTAAAACCAGCAATAGCGGGAATTTCTTTGTGGGGAGTTGTAATTGTTGTAGTTGCAGAGGCGATTGAATCTTCTTTAAAAATCAGCACTTTGTAGAAGCAAAATAAGCGATACGAGCAATATTGCTGTTGCTTCGGTCGTTGGTCAGCTTTACCAGCAGGCTGAAGAGGAGGTGATGCAGTAGAGGAGGAAAAGCCGAGCAAGGCGAAGATTGATGCAGCAGAGGAGGCTCAGAAGGCAGGCTTTGCTCACCCATCTATTGCCAACTGGTAGGCATTTTAAGATTGACAGCCTATTTCCTACTTTTATCTTTAAAAAACCCATTGATGATGATATTAAAAACGTGATCAGGTTGAAATTGTGACTATTTTTCCTATATTAATAAATATAGGAAACAGTTTTAATATTAATAACAGAAGGGTTAAGCTACTTTATTGCACCTCCTGACCTTCACAGCATTGATCATTAAGAAAGGAAAAAAAACAAAACATTTTTATGTCTGTCCACCTTTACAGTGATTAATCTAAAAATTATGTGCAGTTAGTTCAGCCCATTTTTTCAGTGAAATGGTAAAAATACCAGAGAAGGGAAGCCATTTGTTACATTTACTATACATTTTACCTTTTCTTTCTTGAGAACTATAATAATCTGCATGTTAAACAGGTATAGTTTTATGCATAGAAAAGGTGACAAAAAACAATTATGGTAACATTTGGCATTTTTTATTTACAGGAAGAAACATAAACAAAATATGTGAGGATAAACACCTCTGTGCCAATCCTCCAAATATTTTTTAATGAAGGGGACCTGAAACCAGCCTTCAGGCTAAACAGGTCCACCATCGTCCTCCTCCTTCAGCTGCTGCCCATCCAGAAGGTCCATGGATGGCCACAGGAGATAGAGGTGCTGGTGACCCTCTACTGGCTGGCCTGTGGTGCATCCTATAGGGAAACAGCTTGCCAGTAAGATCTCTTACCTTCTTGTCCTTAAATAGAGCTAGCAATGACACACAATTGATACATAGATTATATTAATTGGATAGAAGATTAAGACATATCAGCATATTACCTAAATTACAAGTTCATTTTATATTTGGTACAGGTCAAGGGGAGGCACGCTACAACAGACACCACGCCAAGGCTGAGAAACATCATTGAGTGTGTCTTTGGTGGTCTGAAGACAGTTGGAGTCTTGTTCACATGCTGCTTCATTTCTTTTGTTTTCACCACCTGGAAAAATACATAAAATAATGCGTAAATTAATTTCCATTCCAACTATTTTTAATTGTAAGCTTATAAGCATTGTCTGTTTGTATAAGATCTTAATGAGTTATTTCTTTGTTTTAAACCATGTTAGTAACTGTTAATAATTTGTTGAATATATTACACCTTCATTCTGTCCCAAAGATAAAACATTTGTATAAAATAAATGTCTGTTTTTCATATACTATTATTACTATTATTTTCTTTCCCTCTTTCTCCTCAATTATTTGTGTCCTGACTCAGAAGAAACTCACTTAGATAGGAAAAACATTTATAGAATGTATTTATTTATTTATTTATTTTATATGCTGCTGTCGTCCTAGGGAGACATTTACAATTTATTCCAGCAAGTATTGAGTTAATAAAGCAACACACGTCAGACAGATAAACACAAAACAAATAAATCATAACCAGCGGTATTATGCACGCACCCTACTTTTTTTAAATTACGCACTAACTCTGTAAACAGGCCACTTAGGGAAGATTAAAAGTATAATGTTCTCGCCTCAAACGATCTTAAAACGTACTTTTGAAGAACAACAGCAGCAGAAAAGGGAATTTTTAACTTACCGCTGTGAGCTCTGTTTGCGCTGTCTGGAATCAAGCTGCGGCCGCGGTGCATTCTGGGCAAGCGGTCAGTCTGAAGAACGCACAAGTCTGCTCTGATGCATGCTCGATAAAGAGGGCGGGCGAGAACAACATCCGGGGAATTCGGCGCGTTCTCGATTTGGCGTTCTCAGCATTGGAACAGTGCTCGGGCTGAGGCAGCTGTGTGAAGCTGACACCCCACCCACGTCAAAAAATTCAGCAAATAGTCTGAATGGTTAGTGCTCCGTTTGTGCAGGTTTGTGCCGTTGAAATTTTCGTTTGTGCAGTTTTGGTTTCTGAGATATTAAAAATTATTTTTCAGGTCATCTAGAGTTCACCATCCCCCCATATCGCTCCAAAACAAACCAAAGTGGGCTAGTTCGTTAGTGCTCCGTTTGTGCAGGTTTGTGCCGTTGAAATTTTCGTTTGTGCTACTTTGGTTTCGGAGATATTATGAAATTTACTTTCAGCCGATGACGTCATCCCAGCCCGCCGCTTCAAAACAAAGCGCTAAGTTTTTCTTTCTTTGCTGGTGCTGAGCTGGATCAAAAACCAAAGTAGGCTACTTTTTTAGTGCTTCGTTTGTGCAGGTTTGTGCCGTTAAAATTGTCATTTGTGCTGCTTTGGTTTCGGAGATATTATGAATTTTAATTTCAGACGATGACGTCATCCAAGCCCTCCGCTTCAAAACAAAGCGCTAAGTTTTTCTTTCTTTGCTGGTGCTGAGCTGGATCCAAAACAAACCACGGTAGGCTACTTTTTTAGTGCTCCGTTTGTGCAGGTTTGTGCCGTTGAAATTAGCGTTTGTGCTGCTTTGGTTTTGAAGATATTAAAGAATATTTGTTAAGGTCATCCAGAGTTCACCATCCCCCCCATTTTGCTTCGAATCCGACCAAACTGGTCTACTTTTTTTGTGCTTTGTTTGTGCAGGTTTGTGCCGTTAAAATTGGCGTTTGTGCTGCTTTGGTTTCGGAGATATTATGAATTTTATTTCGACAGTGGAAGTCATCAGAGCCCGACACTGCAAAATGAACTGGAGCTCTTCGTTTTTTTTAAAGCTTGATTCATAATTCACAAGTCTTATATAACCAGGGCAATAGCAACCATATTTTTTTTCAATTATCAACGACAACCTTGGAGTAAACTCAAATGTTTAATTAAGATTTGCAGCCCAATAGTTTTTGCGGAGCGCTACGTTTTTTGTGCTGAGCTCAATACAAAACAAACCAAATTGGTCTATTTTTTTAGGCTTTTCTAATTCAATCTATATGCTTTATACTTTCAGCTGATAACACAGTCAATATGTTCATAGTTGAACAATATTTCCCACTTCATGCATAAAGCTAGTAAAAATTGGAGTGGTCCTTCAGCCTAATTAAAGGTTTAGTTTAGGTGGACAAAGGAACGTTTTAGGAGATTGTTCCTTACAGTGTTGTTCGATTTTAGAGGCTAACCGTGTGATTATTTGTTTTTGGCAGGTTTTTTGCTATTGTTTTTAGTTTGGGTATGTTTTCTGCGTTATATAAGCCTGTATACTTTAATTGCCTTATTGTTTGGTGCAGACATCCACCCTGATAAAACAAGGCGGAAGTTTCCCAGACTGGTTCCCAAGTAGCACACGGAAGCATTCGTTGATGTACGTCTTCAGATCAGGGTAAGGAGTGAAGGCCTTCACCAATGCACCAAGAATAGCCAGAGAAAAGTCACTCACGGCTTCCTTTGGTACAGCAGCACCCGTACGAAGCCATTCTGTCAGCCATGTTGCAATAGCATTAATGTCGTGTCTCTCTGACAGCATTTGCACAACTGGGACTGAGGAATTGTCCCCTGTCAGAACGCCCTGATAAAGGAAGATGTGGCCAGATGTACCATTTGGTCTCACAAGTCTTTTCACAACCGAGCCTGTTGCATCAAAGCAAACTACAGAGGGGCATTTTTTGGACAATGCTCTATACACATGGAGCTGAGTTGGACTCCAATAGTGGCAGAAGAACTTGTCTAGACCAATGTCTCTTATACAACCACTGTGAGGTGTGCTATATTTTAGCAATTGCAAAGACAAAATTGGATCTTTGTCACCTAATTCCAAATCTCTTCTCTCTTGCTTTGCTTTTCGTAGGGTCGCCAAATTTGGTAGGTGACTTGGCTCAGGATCTCCAATATCCATCAAATCTGATGCCTTCGCTGACCTCCATACAGCCGGCTCCATCCTGCCCTCACACAGCTCTTTTGAAATCTGTGCACGAAGGTCTCCAGACATGAACCTCTTGGAACGGCCAGTGTGCAGGGAGATATCAGTGTCTTCGATGGAACACTCGAGAACCATTGGGCTGTTGACTGTTGGTTCTCTGGCACATGTCATTTTAACATGGCCTTGACACTCTTTACAGAAGCCCTTAATGTCTATGTAGTTGCTGGTTCTAGATGAATAAACTTTTGCTCTCTGGAACACAAATGTGCATGTACTTTTAACTTTTTTCCAGATCAGGTGGTTGATTACATGACTCCAAGTGCCTGGCTTCAAAATCAGATATTCCCTTTTGCCGGATGATGAAAACTTGTCATTGTATTGTACTTTTTCAGGTACAAATTTCATCCATTCCTCAAAAGGGACTTCAAGCTGAAAAACTGAGCAGCTGTCCAGTCCAGGAGAAATGGAGCCAGAATCAAACTCTGTGTCCACACTGCTCTCAGGATCAGTTTCCTGCTCATTGATCTCCAAACATGACCAGATGTTGTGTCTGTTTAACTTTACAAAAGTGTACAGGGCTTTTGGAGACATCTTATTTTCCAGCTGCTGACTTAGTTCTCTCCAAATAGTGGCAGCTGGAGTGGCTATTTTGCCTCTTTTGAAGTGCAGAGAACTGCAAAAAGGGAATCCCTGTCTACGGTTGGCTGTCGAGGCATCTAGTTAAAGAATAAAAAGACTGATTAGCATTAAATCAAACATGCTGGCCTATAATATCTGTCATGCCATGAAAAATTAATATTATAGAATTGTTACAACTCGAAACCTTAGTCGTCTTACGTAATTCTAGATGGCATTTATGCATTTTTACTACTTGTTAATGTTCAATTAAAGTATCAGTTCAACTTTAAAAATGTGTCTTAGCTCTGGAGTCTACAGATGTGCCTAATCACCTAATCATTGTGAAGCCTTGCAGAATGTTTCAAGAAATTCAAGTCTGGACTTAAAATGTAATTGAATTGTGGATTTCCAGAAATATGCATTGCATTGTATGAAATTAACTTCCTGATCCCCTGGCCAAGTTAGCTAAATATGACATAGTTGTCATGTGCAAGTGTGACTAAAAATAACTTATTTGGTGCTAGGATTTACTCCCATGTGGCAGCTAGCCCTGTATGTATGGCATTTAACCAAGAATATCCCACTATTTATTCTCTTACCTTGTTCCAAAAATCTCATTTGACAGATGTCCAAAAAATTCCAAGAATGTCAATTTTAAGCCAAAAAATAAATAAATAAGACTATTCAAAGTTTTAAAGGCTAATGCTCTTGCCGCCTAGACAAGATCACTGGCTCACTGGGTGGCGTCACTCCCTATGGCATTGCGTGAGGACTTCATATATAAACTTGCAGAATCTTAAAAAAAAAAAAAAAAGAATCTTCACGACTTTATATATCAAATTTGCCAAATGCTTAATGCCGTTCTAAAAATTCTTACATTTAAGGTGAGAAATTGCAAATTAAGATTTGAAGCATTTCAAATGTTAAACAAAAGTAAATTACTTGGTTCAATTGAACCAAATTACTTAGTTCAATTGCCTACGTGCTGTGCACTTCCGTTTTTTTCATTGGCTTTTTTTTTACCCGTTTGCTGCCGAATATGCGGAAAATAACTGTCCACGATGTGAATAGGATTATCAAAACCACCTTAAAAAAAGCCCAGTTATTTTAAAATACAATATAAGTAACAGGTAAAATAGTTTCAGAAGTTATAAGCATATCATAACGGTTGCAGATCGTGAGGTTTTGAGCAAGGCGTGTGTATAGGCAGGTGCTTCCCCCCTTCATTTCTGAGAGGATAATATTAAATTACTTTGGAGAAAGGTAAATGTATTGGTGTTACTTGATATTGCTGCCTAAAGTAAGGTTCTTTAAATGAGACAGAATAAATCGTAATATTTATTAAAGGAATAAAGTGCAAAACAATAAGACATTTTACAATAGCAGCTTAAATAACATGCATGACAAAAGAAAAATACAAAATTAATAACTGCTTTTCTTGAGAAAAGTGAGACCAAACGGTAGATCTGACCACATCTTTTTACACCAATGAAGAACATCACTAAGGACTCCAGCCATCCTGCACATGGACTGTTCCAGCCTCTCCCCTCAGTCAGGAGGCTGAGATCCATGAGATGGGACTCGTGGTGAAACTGCCTTCATGTGTCGACTTCATGGCTTGCTGTTGTTGAATAATCACTTTTCTTTCCGTGTGCCAACCAAGCCACTATATAAAATAAGCATACTTCTAACAGCGGAAACTAAAAAAAACAAAACAATATAAACACGTTTCCCAAGAGATCTTTGTCAATAAGCAGGAATATATAAATAATTTAATAAGAACGCTGTAGGGGGGAAAACAGGCTCGGTAAATGACACAACTTCATAGTAATGTTACTAGTTTATCAGTAGAAATATATCAAAAAGACATACGTTTTTTCCAGTTTTGGCAATAACATATGATTTACCTTTGTCCCAGACTAAATTGCTGACAAGAATTTACAGGCTCAAAAACAGCGTGAAACAGCAGCAGCAGGTGAAATTTATGCACGTGTAATCAATTCAGGTGGTCAGGTGATCACCTGAAAGTATAAAGCATACAGTTTGAATCGGAAACCAAAGCAGCACAACGGCTCATTTTATCGGCACAAACGAAGCACTAAAAAAGTAGCCTACTTTGGTTTTTGATCCAGCTCAGCACCAGCAAAGAAAGAAAAACTTAGCGCTTTGTTTTGAAGCGGCGGGCTGGGATGACGTCATCGGCTGAAAGTAAATTTCATAATATCTCCGAAACCAAAGTAGCACAAACGAAAATTTCAACGGCACAAACCTGCACAAACGGAGCACTAACGAACTAGCCCACTTTGGTTTGTTTTGGAGCGATATGGGGGGATGGTGAACTCTAGATGACCTAAAAAATAATTTTTAATATCTCAGAAACCAAAACTGCACAAACGAAAATTTCAACGGCACAAACCTGCACAAACGGAGCACTAACCATTCAGACTATTTGCTGAATTTTTTGACGTGGGTGGGGTGTCAGCTTCACACAGCTGGCTGAGGCTGATGACGTGTCACGAGCACACGAGAACGCTCAAGAACGCATATTGAGAAACGGCCATCTTCTTGTCCCAAACAGGCTCTATGCACAGCTCCACTTCTTCCTGAAGCTCAGCAGCTCCTGATTAATCCAGGTGTGTCTGACTTCAGTAACCAGCCAGACACACCTGGATTAATCAGCTTGTCCAGTAAAGAAAGAAAGGAAACAAAAGAGCTGCTGAGGTTCAGGAAGTAGTGGAGCTGTGCTTATAGCCCATTATGGAAAGAAATGAATCTGCTTATTTGAGATGCACAGGCCCCTGATGTGGCCAGGTGACAGTAAGAAACATGTATCACCCTTTACCTGCGGGCTTGACCTCTACTTCTTCTTTATGTTAATGCAGAAAACCTATTGCTCATAGGTATGTAGACATGAGCAGAATAAGTATTTGTTGCACTTTTTTAAAAGGTTGAGGAACTCTGTCTTTACAGAGAGCCACAGTCTAAATGTTTGTATTTTCTGGTTTTTCTTTTCCTCATGTCACTCTCCCCTTAGGAGGCAGCAGAGCTCTTTGGGCTACACAAAATTGAAAAACCCTGCTAACCACCTTAGACCCCTCCACTCCCACCCCCATCACTTTGCCCCAACCCAAAGACACAGTTCTAGTTTTCTATTAACACTATTTATTAATTTTATTAATCTTAGGATATACTAAAAGTGTGGAGAGTCACATTCCTGGCTTTTACACTTGATTTTTGTTGTTTAAATATTAATAAATATGTAAAAATAAATGAAACCATTACTGTCCCCGTTTCCTAATTTCGTCTTGATGAGATGTATTGTTTTTTATGTACGAGCAAGAAATGTCCCCAGATTTGATTTCAGAAATCTGGTCACCTTACTCTGTTGGGAGTTTGGGCCGTTCTTTAACAGTGAGCTCCAGTCTGTGGCTGAAGATTCTGGAAGGTTTTAGAAAACGGCCATAGAGCCATTTGGGCCACTAGAGGGCGGCAGAGGATCAATTAAAACCATATTAGGAGTTTTCCTTGCGGAGGTCATACAGTCCCTGACAAAAGTCTTGTCACTTATCCATTTTGTGGAAACAACAGCTTATAACCTGAAGTTTAATTAATCCATTTGTTTTAGAAATGGCTCATAACCCAAATTATGTTCAATATCCTAAAATAAGTTTGCTTCACTGGAGAAAGATTGATTATTTAATGAACACAGACAAAAGACAAAAAGGTTTGACAAGACAAAAGTTTTGTTGTCTACAGAGAGTAATGTGAAAATTTAATGAATAATTTACTTCAAATACAAAAAATATGTTGCATAACATCAGTGAATTAAGTAGTGGTGGTGTGAGATCCATACTCAATATCTTGTATGATTTCCATGAACTTGAAGGACTAGGCAAGGCAATGCAAATTTATTTGTATAGCACATTTCAGTATAAAGACAATGCAAAGTGCTTTGTCATAGACTTTGTCATCGACCACATTCATCAGCAGTAATTCACACAGTTTATTGATGAAGTCATCAGGAATAGCAAAGGAAGCAGTTTTACATGCCTCCCAGAGTTCATCAAGATTCTTTGGTTTCGTCTTCCATGCTTCTTCTTTCATATTACCCCAGACGTGCTCAATGATGTTCATGTTTGGGGAACTGAGCTGGCCAGTACTGGAGCACCTTGACCTTCTTTGCCTTGAGGAACTTTGATGTAGAGATGGAAGTGTGTGATGAAGCACGATCCTGATGCAAAAGTTCACCCCTTTTGTGATTGGGAATGTGGGAGGTAGCAAATACTTCTTGATATTGCCTTACTGCAAATCTCTCACACACTCCATACTGGATGTAACTGCAGGCCATGATGTTTCTGCCCCCAAACGTAACTTTTTTCTGGGTGAATTACGGATCCATGCAGGCTCCAGTAGGTCTCCTGCAATATTTGCGGTGGCTGTGATGTAATTAAACTGAAGATTCATCTGAGAAATCCACCTTCTGCCACTTTTCCATCATCCATCCTTTTAGCAGGCTGTGGGCCTTGGCAAATGCCACATGTTTTTTTAATTGCCTTTTGTTTAGTGCTGGTTCTGGGAACTAATTCGACCATGGAGGCCATTTGGAGACATAATTCTACCAGCTGTCCTGGTTGACACGGGGTCTTGAGGTGACCAGGTCTGGTGAGCTCTGCTGCAGTGGAAAAGGGGCTGGCTTTGGATTTTCGAGCCAACAAACGGTCCTACCGAGCAGTTGTCTTGCGGGGTCTGACAGACCTGGGCTTGTCAAAAACATCTCCAGTCTCTTCAACCCTTTATCTTACTCTTTGCACTTGATGCTGAGACACATTATCAGCCACCTCAGCAGTGGTTCTGGTCTTCAGCCTCTTGATAATCAACGCTTTGGTCTCAGGGTAACTCTTAGGCATGTCGTCAGAGGTCAAATTGCAGTTGATGTGAAGGTCTGATGTGCTGGGGGTCTTTTTATACACACCCACTAGTTGATTGATCAATTCCTGATCACAGGTGAGGCTGTAATCTAGGACCGGGTGCGTCATATGACAAGGCGACAAAACTTTTGTCGTGCCAAAATCAGACCTTTCTGTGTTCATTAAATGATCAATGTTTCTTCAGTGAAGCAAACTTATTTTAAGATATTGAACATCATTTGGGAGAGTTTACCTTTGATATGAGCCATTTCTGAAACCAATGGATTAATTAAAATTCAGGTTATAAAATGTTGCTTCTACAAAATGGATAAGTGAAAAGACTTTGCAATTCAATTTAATTTTATTTATATAGTGCCAATTCATGAAGCATGTCATCTCAAGGCACTTTACAAAGTCAAATTCAATCATATTATACAGATTGGGTCAGATTATACAGTTTGGTCAAAAATGTCCTATATAAGGGAACCCAGTTTTGTTAGTGACTGTACTATTGCCAGGTTCAAGTCATGTCAGTGACCTTTTAGAAAGTGAACACTAAGAGTGTGCATGTTATTGCAGCTTTTAGCTGATGAAGAATAAATTGCAATAGTTCCAAGTGCAGCTGGGAGCCCTGGCGGCTACAAACTTCTGCTGACCAACTAGACACAAAATCCAGGATTTATCATGAGGAAATGAGCTCCAGTTAGTTGTTCTCCGTTTAGACTGCTGAAAAACTGCTGAAAAAAGACCAACACTGAAACATTTGCTTACTACTACAGGAGCCTGCATTAAACTGTGAGCGACTACAGGCTGCAGCTGTAATGGGTCCTTCTAAAGCATTCCAGATGTCCACCATAAATTATTTGGATGATCCAGAAACCACTAGGAACAAAGACATACTGTATTTAATATCTGTAAGTAAGAAACATTTGGAGTTTTTTTTAGTTTAATTCTGTGATTTTCCCCCTTTCTTTTATTCTTTTATGTATATATATATATAATATAATACTATCTATCTATCTATCTATCTATCTATCTATCTATCTATCTATCTATCTATCTATCTATCTATATGATATATATATCTATATATATATATATATATATATATATATATATATATATATATATATACATTAAAAAGGAAAAAAAAAATTCAGTGATTTTAAGTATCGCAGCTGTGAGCTTTGGTCTGATTCATTTATTCCCAAACAATGTTTTTATCCTATGATTGCAGTTGACTTTTTTCTGTATGCTAACTATGTTTATCCAGGTTGCTCTTTTACAAGATGTTTCACATATGAGGTACTAATCCGTCTGTTATCAATTGCGCTGTTTACTTGATCAAAAGCAGTGGTAATCAGCTTTACAAGAACAGAGGTTTGCTACTTTGGGGCATTTGGGGAGGGGGGGGGGGGGGGTAAAACAATAAAACAATGGCAAGAAGGGAAAATAATAGCAATGATCCTAGAAACAGCTATGTTTCTGCGCATCGATTGGGGCACCAGGCTTAAGTTTGGACATTTGGATCTGAAAAAAAACAAAACACACAAGACTTCTGCCAACATGTCGTTTGACTATCATCAACAGGACCATGGCTTCATGCTGTCATCTAGCCAACCATGAACTCCTCCGCCAAACACAGCAGCACATCTACAGTTCAATGACCAAAAAGGAGAAGATTCAAGGTGTTGCAGTGGCTCAGTCGTAGTCCAGACATTAATCTGATAGTCAGGGGAGGAACCTGAAGAGAGTTGTTCAGAAATAAGCCTGCATCTCAGGAAATTAGAATATGTGTTCTGATGAGGCTTGTTGGATGAAAACTATCTTTTGAAAATATCAACCTTTAAGCAGATATTAACCATACTTTTAATTAAGCTTACATTTCTATATAAAAGTGATTTTTGTTTTTTTGGTTTAATATATATATTATATTCTACTTTAATATGCCGTGTTTTCAATAGCTGTAAATGCAACATCATTATAATTAGTTAAGGCTTAAAAACATCTGTTGGTGTTGAATTAATCTATATAATGTGTTTTACCAGGAGAATTGAGTTACTGAAATATATGAACTTCTAAACAATATTGAGTTTATTGAGCTGCAGCTGTAACTAGCCCCAAACATCAGTGAAAAGAAAGCAATGCTGTACTTACTAAGAGTCATTCATATGTAATTCTACATGCTGTTGAATTATGGGACATTTAGTTTTTCACTTACACCTTGTTGCTCAGTCAGTTGGATTTATGGACGTAAAATATTACAATGCATTGTATAGTATTGTGCTGCTGTACATCATTTATTGGATTTGATTACAGCATCTGTATCCCAGCATAAAGGGAAGTTGAGTGGAAGAAATTTTTTTGCCATAAACATTGGCTGGGAAACAGGGAGAACTCCAGTTATGTCTGTTTTATTTTATTTTTATTATTTGTGTTGTTGATATGCACAGCACCAACCTGTTGTTTTTAAATAAACAAAATTAATTAGTTTAACAGGCTTCTCTCCTCCATGCCACGCTGCACCGATGCAGTAATGTTTGCAAAAGGAGCCCCGATCAACTAGAAAGTGCATACCTTATCACTTTTACTGATGTTATGTCATACTTTTCTGAAAAAAAGAAAGTTTTGGGTTTTATAAGATATCCATAATCGTCAAAATTTAAAATTGAATATGTCAGCATATGTGTACAATTCAATCATTCAGTGAGATAAACAAACTTTTCAAGAATTTATTCAGAAACACTTATTTTAATTTGAGCAAAACTTCTATGATAATCTTTGCTGAAAAGGAATCTTGTTTACACCTTTTAGTGATGCATCGGTCATTTCTCTCATTACAACAGAATGTAAGGTGAAGTTCTTCAGAACCGGGCGAGGAGCACAGCTTCCCTACATGACTTGAACGCACCGAGGCCGGCAGGAGGGTGGGAGTTCCCCTCCTACTTTAACGGAGGGTGTGTCTCTTCAAGAAGGAAAAAAAAAATCCCGTTGAAGTTTTTCCCCCCACTTTTCTTTGCCGTGCCACCCAAAGCCTTGGAGCCTTTTACCGAGTCTCAGGGACGCTGGTATCAGCTGCGTGGGTTGTGGTGGAGAGGAGGCCACAGAGCGCGTTTGTCTTCAAGGTGTTCCTATAGACCTGCCGCGGCATTGCATTGGGACGTTGACTCTCTTCTACAATGGGGGACGCTGTTTCCAGTCACCTGGATGAAGCCAAGAAGGAGATTATCTCAGGTGAGGAGCGTGTTGTCAGGCTCTGCGCTCGGCTCTGGCGTTCTGGTACATGTGCGCTTTTACGCCTCGTCAGTTTACAAAGGGAGGGTCCCCAGGTTGAGCTCTCAGAGAGAAATCCTAGTAGGGTATTAATCAGAGAGGAGCACGCTGTTAAAACGGATAAGGTTATTTCTTTACAGTCATGGGTAGTACCAGCCAGGTTTGAAGGGTTGGGGAAACCCTGGGGGTGGAGACAGGAGTTAAACTGCGCCTCTGCGCATATCCCACTTTTAAAAACGGCATACAACTTTTTAATCAATCCTCGTTATGTCCATAAAACTACCAGATGAACGCAGTTGTTACACTGTTGTTTTAGGATTCTGTCCTAGCCCACCCCAAAGTTACAAAGTGATTGAGTTTCATTTCTTCATTTTGTGTTTTTCAGTAATAATGTTGTGTGACACGTTATTCCAAAAATATGTTTGTGGTCATTGTTTGTAATAGTAATCGGTCATATTGTTAATGTAGGCCAGGTCAGCATGCCTGGATCTGTCCTCTGTCTTTGCTGGTCCGTTTCTCCTCCACCCTACATACAATCTCAGTGTCTGACAAAGCTACAGGAGGCCCCTTATTACATTATTTTACATTATTTTCACTGATCAGTGAAAATATTTAAATTTCGGTTTTCTGAGTATATTTAGAAATCTGAACAAAAGAGAGTTTCCTATAAAGGAATTTGAATCCCAGGCAGCAGCTGAGGGTTTCTGTGAAAGTCAATGATACTCCACTGAGGTTCCAGGACAGTTGAAGTTTCAGTGCTTGAGTTGCGGACATGCAGATAGGTGAAAGTGGCCTTCTGTCATGGAAGAGCCAGCCCCGCCCTCTCTGTTGAGTTTATGGCAGCTGATTAACCAAGGTTAACTTCAGTCACTGAAAAGGAATCAGTCTTTCGAGCCCAAACCCTGTCACACGTTTAATCTTGGGAACCATTGTTCTCTGCTTGGCAAAGATGCATGCTGCTGTGCTTAGTAGTGAATGGCTGCCTGAACTGTTTAATTCATTTACCTTGAAAATAAAAACAACCACGAAGAAAACAGCACTCCTTCAGCTTGATCTCCACTCATAATGTGGCTTGTTGGAACTTGTCTTGGTAAAGTTAGCTCTTTAGCACAGTTGATTTTGGCAGATAAGCTTGCAGATTAGTGTGTGTGTGGAAGAGAGCGTACGCAATCAGCCGCAGCATTATGAACACTTCCCAAATGCATAGTGTGCCCTTATACTTGCCTCAACAACAACTTCTTCATTCATGGTACAATGTGCTGTAAAAGCTGGCACCAATCCCCCACAGCACTAAATCATGAGATGGAACCCAGATGGAGCAGACCTGTTTATCCAGCTCGTCTGAACTGAGGTTCGGAGAATCTGGAGTTGACTCCCATTGGTGGTGTATACTTCTGTAAAAGCTGTCTGGGGGGATTGTTTGTGTAAAACAGTTCATTTGGTCATTGGATACAATATTTCAGTAGATATTAAAATCCAGAGTATTTTTTTTTTCTTTTTCCAACAAAGATGTTCCAGTGGTAGACAAGGACTGGTACAACCAACCAGTGATTTTTCACCACCAGACGGTCATCTCAGTGCTACAATGTTATATCAAAAACTCAGTAAATGTTAGGCCCTTTCCATTTAGAGGAAAGTAGTGAATGCAACTGCAGCTCCATGTTGTGCCATGAGCACCCATACTTCCAATGGGGGAAAAAAAAAATAAACGGTGAAAGTAAGAGACTGCCAGCCTGTGCTATTAATCTTAGCTTCAGTCTTTGTATAAAAAAATAAAATAAAATGTCTTAAAGTAATCTGATAAATAACTCTTAAACATTCGCTCAGAGTATTTGAATTGCTTGTTGGTCTGCATGAGCCTCGGGTTGCCATTGAGACAGTGGTTCCTTTCTCTGGCCCTGCCAAGTGTTGCAGCTGAGATTACACCAGTCTTTTAGTGCCAGGTGCTAGCATTAATAAAACTGGTGCTGATCAGGCAGGCGCTGCAACCGGTTTGGTCGGAAAAACTCCACTGACATAAAATGGATGCATCCAGAGTTTCCCAGCACCCCGTTTGTTTGTCGTCTTCCCATAATGCATCTGATTGAGATGTCTTTCCCAGGTGAAAGGCAAACATTGACTCGACCATCCACATATGATGAAGAAAAATGACTCATTGATGACGTGACTCAGACGTCTGGCTATCACTGTTTGGTGTTGAACTTCCAACATGCTGACTGTGAGACCTGAAATGGTGTCGGGCATCCCACTGCTGGTGGCTATCAAGTGTCACCCCAACCTGTCAGTGGTCATACGGTTTACGTCAAGTTGGATAAAACATTACAGCTAATTGTGAGTGAGACAAATGCTACCAGCCAAAGTGTTCTGTCTTGTTTTTATGCAACAAAAAAAGGGCACAAGTAAAGTTAAAACTAAAATAATTTTGGCAAATAAGACTAAGACTCAGAAGAAGACCTTTCATGATGTTTTAACTTGGCAAAGCTTCCAACTGTTGTTTGGTTCCAGATGATCTAAAGCACCAATAATTGAAACCTCATGGCTTCAAAGCAAAAGTCTCCTCACCATGACATAGTTTTCATAGGCTCCCTTGTGAGCAGTACCTGGCAAGAAAAAAAGGGAGCAGGTACGTGTCCGCTCTATAGGGTACAAGAGTAACTTGCTAACGCTATGGACCTAAAACCCGATGAAAAGTGCACAGACTTGTAGATACTTGTGCTGTAATTCTTCACTACAGTGACTTCACCTTCTCAGGCCCAGCTCCATCTTCTCACAAAGATAAAGACTGCAGAAGCAATGTTAAAAGCCTAATATCCCGTCTGCCTTTAGTAGCCTGTTTGGAGTGGGACCCACAAAAATGCATCAGATCTGGAATCTGAGGAATGCATGAAAAAGTCTGTGTGAGCATGTGTGTGTGTACAGCCCTGGATGGAAACTTCCTGGCCTTGAGTTGCTCAGCCTTCGCCACATGGTCTCTGCAGCCGAGACAAGCTGAGGGCCAGCCTGGGTTTATCATTAAACACACAACTATGCACAAATTCTTAAATCTATGCACTTATCACATTACTACTTATCTTATTGTACATTTCACGGCAGGACTTTCACAGTTAAAGCAATTAGAATCATAAGGAGTGCTTTCTATTTCAACAATTCAGAACCTGGACTGATTAATGGGTAAGGTATCTTTTGTGTAGTTCAGTTTCTCTCTAGGAGATGTAAATTCTCATCAGAAAGAATAAGTTATATAATCTAAATCTGCTGAGGGATCATTGCAAACAGGCATTACAGTACTCCAGGAATCAAGTTTGATCCAGTTACTGATGTTGATACAAAAGGGTGTGGTATACTGGTTCAAGATTTTAAGAAGCCATCAGCTTTATTTGTTTAATGACTAAAGTGATTTCCATACATAAATTGAGATGGAATAGTCTCTCGATTCTGCTGATGGATGAGCCGCTCCTATCTGTCATTTCACTGCAGGGACCGCTGGTCCTTGCTGATAAGAGTAACTGTGGGAGTCCTGGAGGGAATTTGCGTGTTTGAGCAATCAGCGGTTTGTACTCAACTTCCCTCATGCAGCAGGGCGAGGTTCACTTCAGCTGGAGAGGAGGGGGGTGTGTAGTAGGTTGGACATGACCCAGGTCACATGACTAACCTCTCATTTCCTTTTTAGAAATGGCATGATGAGTAAGCATATGTTGAAATCAGGGGCTTCAATATACGTTCAAACAGAGAGTCTTTCTGGAGTTTTAATGGAAATGGACCACTCTCTTATGGGTTTTCTGTGTTTAGGAAAGAACAGTCTAAGCCTTGGAGGTCTTTTGGCTCTCAGAATCTTTTGATTTGCATAATTTACATCAGTGGTTAATGGAGCAGCCTCAAATGGGACACAATTTAGACAATGCGGCTTTTGAATCAGCGTAAAACATGATTCACAAATGAAATTTCCAATTGTCTTACAGTCGCAGTGAAAACAAATCAAATAAAAACTAAATCTAATCATTAGAAAATACCACTTTTATTCAATCCGTGTTGCACATTGTCGCTTAAACATGGAATATTTTGGGTGGGGGGGGTGTTACCCTATATAAATCTAAGGTGTATGAACAAAATTAAGAGATAAGACTTGTTTTTTAGGTGAACTTTTGTAGAATAAAATTTCTGCTCTAATTCAGTTCTACCATGGGACATTTGTTCTTGCTCGTATCCTTTGTAATGCTGTGGGCCCTTTCTTGTATGCCAGTTGACAGATGAGGTCAGGCAGGAGTCACCATGGATTGGAGTGTTTGCAGACAATATTGTGATCTGTTGAGTTTAAAGTGCCTGGGCTCAACAATCCATAGCTTCACACAATGAACATGAGTGGTGAGGAACAGGGTGGAGGTATGGTGGAGTAGGTGGAACTGTGAAGGGTACTTGCAAGAATAAAAGGGAAGGTTTACAAGATGTTAGTGAGACCTGCAATGAGGGATGGTTTGGCCCCCCGGGGCTAGTGGTACCTAAAGACATCTGAAGATTTTTACATTTTTAATTGGAATTGAACAACTTGGACAGGATTACAATATTTATAGAGAAAGGCCAGCTTGAGCAGGTTGCAGTTAAACCTATAGAGACCAGAATGTGATTGATTTTATTATACAGCATGTTGGGGACGGCTAGTTTACATATTGGCCGAAGGATGTTAAATATGGACGATGTTTCCCGCAGGAATTTGCTTAGGCGAGGCAGTGAATTGGGGGGGGGGGGGCTACGACAAGTTTTGCGCGGACCGACTGGCAGAGCGGGGGGAAGACAAGTTTTGCGGGACCGACTGGCGGAGAGGGGGGGGCGTATCCATGTGTTTTTGCCTGTTTTTTCCCTGCCATTCACTATATGCATGCACAAAAGCAGCAACAACAACGAACCGCGTGTTAACGTCAAATTATCATGCAAGCATATCGAGCTAGTGTTTTTTTTGGAATTTTTTTGGAAAGATAGCGCTGCGGGAAACACTGATGGAACTTTCAAAAAGGAAGAAACAAGGAAGGTCATGGAAAAAGTTTATGGATGTAATGAATGTGAGGACTGACATGACAAATGACGGTTATAGGAATAGTGTGAGTGAAAAGCAGATGATCTGCTGTGGAAACCTCTAAAGAAAGCAAGTGGAAAAATGACAAAAAAGCACAACAAACGACCCATGTAGGGGATCAATGTCTTTTATTTTCTTTCAGTAAATTTATCTAAAGTCACAAAGAACGATCAAGGTTCTGTATTGCAAATATGGCAACAGCTAGAGATTGATAATAAAATCTCTAATTTTATTATACCAAATCCAATTTTTTTTCATTTCCTCGTTTTCATTTCATAAAAACAAATCACAGGAAATATTGTTAAAACTTTGCTTTCATTTTCATCATCCCATCTGGGAATTGACCTGAATTCAAAGTGCAACTAAATACAAGCTGTGAAACATGCTTGCAGAACAAGCTAGCAGGCCCTGCCATTGTAAACGGTTATTATCCATCCATCCATCCATCCATTTTCTAACCTGCTTAATCCCTCATGGGGTCGCGGGGGTTGCTGGTGCTTATCTCCAGTGTTCACTGGGCGAGAGGCGGGGTACACCCTGGACAGGTCGTCAGTCTGTCACAGGACAACACATAGACAAACAGGACAAACAACCATTCACACGCACACTTACACCTAAGGACAATTTAGAGAAGCCAATTAACCTAACAGTCATGTTTTTGGACTGTGGGAGGAAGCCGGAGTACCCGGAGAGAACCCACACATGCACAGGGAGAACATGCAAACTCCATGCAGAAAGACCCAGGGTTGGATTTGAACACTGAACCTTCTTGCTGCAAGGCACCAGCGCTACCCGCAGTTAATATATACCACAAAATGTTGCTAGCGGTGTTACCCAATGAGCTAGTTTTGAGTACACGTCTAAGAACTGGCTTCACTTTACATGTGTAGCTAAATTAACTTTATAAGTAAATGAATAAATGAAAGTACCTGATTTTGGGGTAAAAAGTTTCCAAGTTTTTGACAATACATTTTCTTTAACATAAATTCAGCATTATATGCTATAACCAGCTTTTACACATATTTTGCTACACTGCGTATGTTGCTCCAAATCTGTGGTAACCAAACCAAACCAGTTCCATATAATTGATGAAGTTGCGCCTTTCTTGGAAACAAGTCCTTTCTTGCTAGCTGTAATTTTCTGTGTTTCTGTAGGAGTTGGGTGGGGTGATGTCATGCTGAACTACGGGAAGCCCAAGGAGTGTATTGGTGAAAAAAATCCAGATCTTTCGAAATTAAATTGTAACAAATTGCAAATTAAAATAATCGATAAAATAGTTCTATTGCCAAGCCCTAGCTGCAGCTAACCATTATTTTAGTGATCCAGTATCCCATTGATGATTCTTATGATTAATCGTGTAATTGGATAAAAATATTTGCCACATTCTGCAGATGGACACTTAAACATTTGTACCGAAGGAAGAATCCGCAGCAAAAAAAGGTTCTAACAAAGCGTTGGACTGCAGAAGGTGTTTCCTGCTCAGATGTTGCAGCATCAAGGATGTGCTATTATGGAAAGCTAATTCAGCTTAGAAGTACGCACTGTGCTGTTTTCTTTTCTGTTACGTCTAAAAGTATTTCCCACTTTTGATAATTTCTGTGGTTCTTTTTGCTTCTCGCTGTTTCCCTCCATAGCTGATAACTGCACTTGGCATCCACATCTCAATCGTTTTGGCCATCATTAGCAAAAGTGGAAGCACTGTGCCGTACCAATAACAATCCAGCCAGAATACTGTGCACTAAACAAATAAACAGAATTTCATGAAGCCTTGAGGCAGATAATTTGCTTTGAGGAATTTTAGGAATCGAGGTAATCAAATCATTCGAGGAATCGTTTCAGCCCTAATTGCTAGAAAGCAATCATGAGTAGGCCTTAGGAGAGGAGATGACAGGCCTGCTGTCTTCAGTATTTTGGCAGTTCACAACAGTGAACAGTAAGGCAATTTTGTCATTGTAACATTCAGCAGTATTATTGCAATATCATGTTTTCCTAATATCATGCAGCCTGTGAGAGAAAGGGATTGCTGGAGTCAAGGGCTTGAATCTGGATGTTGCTGTGATAGGAGGGAATTGGGTAGTGCTGAATGAAATTTAGAACATTTTGGATTCTGTACAGCTGAACCTGTTTCTCTGGTGAACTGCCTTCCGACAACAGTTTTTATAATTAAGTGCAATATACACAAAGCTGGATTAACCTGGGAGAAGTGACCTGTCTTACGTGGTGTTAGCGTCATGTTGGTTCCTAGGGGTGTAAATCACACCCATCATGGCGATTCGATTCAGTGTCGATTTCCTGACCCAACGATTCGATTATTTTTGATACTCAAGAATACACCACGATACGATTCGATTCAATTAATTGGTTCATTTTTTTACCTTACAGGCTAGACAATGTTTCAAATTTTAAATAAATAAATGAAAGCTGTAATATTATGCATTTTATTTGAGAAACAGCAAATAACGGAAGTAGCAAAATTGTACTCCACCTATAAAATACCTCATTCACTGAAAAATAATGCCTCTGTGTACTAGATTCTAAAAGGCCTTGCATCAAAAAATACAGCACAAAATCAGAGCAATGAGTGCATAAGTGCACTAGCAGATTAAGTACCAAAATAGGCCTATTCTACATTCACTATAGAATAACAATACTCAAAATCAGTGCAAAAGTGCACTAGCAGCAAATGGTAACAAAAAATACCCCTGTACTTTAGTCACTATAAAATAACAATACACATGAAAGTGCATTACCAACAAAAAGTAACAAAAATATAGGCCATACTTTACTTAAAAGTAATAATGCTTCTGTTCTATACTGAAGGGGTTTGTAAAAGAGAACAGTTAGTAAAGCTGTAACATTAAACTACAGCACTGTTACAGTTCAATACTTTCAATTGTGCTTCTTGACAGATTTTTCTTTAAAAAAATCAGTTGGTCCACATGCTCAGCGGACAAAACACTACGTTCTGAACGCACAATGTCCCTTGCTGTGCTAAACACGCGCTCGGATGGTACACTTGTACCAGGTATGCACAAGTAGGTCTTGGCCAGGTCAGCCAGGAGAGGAAACTCGGCCTGGTGAGCTTTCCACCATTCTAACACCTTACCACCCAGGCTCAGAGATGCGATATCTCTGTACTTTCTAATTTCATCGTTGGCTAGCTCTTTGGATGTTTTCTTCCTGAAACTTTGGTCCTCAGTGCTGAAGGAGTCGCCAAACAAGTCATCCAAGACTTTTGTTTTCTTGGAAACTGGTGGTTTTTCTAAATTAAACAAAAAAAAGACAACAGAAAGAGTATAGTTATAATCAAAGTATAATATGGCAGTAGGCTATAATCATACAGTACAGTTTTAGCATATTATATACATACATAAGTGTGTGTGTGTGTATAAATATATAAAATGTGCATGTATAATATAATATCTATATAACATTTATAAAGTATATGTGGTATGAGTAGGTTAAAGTAGGATCTTTATAATGTATCTGAATATTTGTAGAATGTATGAACAGTACCTTCCATAGTCTTTGTTTCCCACACATCACACATCTGGGCATGAGGAGGTGTTTTCTGGTCCTGGGCCTCTGATTCATTCTGTAACGGTCACAGATACATACACACTCATAAGAACCAACTTACTACTACATAAGAACAACACCAAACAGTTCAACGTATTACCTTAATCACAACAACACCACTAACAAGTACTACAACTAATAATGATAAATGAACTTTTTACTGTATTTTAAAAAAATATATGATGAGAAACAACCTACCCTCTGTTCCTTCAGCTGTACTACTTCTTCAGCAATACATTCAAAGGTTTGGTTTCTTCTTTCATCACTCAGGAACGGGAGCTTTTTAAACCTAGGGTCCAAGGCAGCTGCTCGGAGTAAGAATGGTTCCTCGTCCACATACCGTTCTTTGAGATCCTCAGCCATGACTCGTTTCATGTCTTTGATTAAGGGAATGTCGTCTGGTGCACATTCAAAATGAGTCAGCAACTTCGTTCGGAGGGGTGCAATGACTGACACTGTGGGTTGCTTTTCTTCGCACATGAGCGTGGTGACGGCTTTTAGTGGGGCCAACAAGCTAACTATTTGCTCTGCTGTGGATAGGTCACTTTCCGTGAGAGCGTGAATGTCGCTTGCACCTTTCCTCAGCTTCTTGTCCAGGAGGGTTGCCGTCACCGCAGGCTGTTGCTCCAGAAACCGCTCTAACATCTCGAATGAACTGTTCCACCTTGTCTTTACGTCCGCTTTAAGTTTGTGGGACGGGAGGTCAAGTAGTTTTTGTTTTTCCTTGTACACTGTGGTGGCAATTGAGCTGCGATGGAAAAAAACTCACAATTCTCCTAACTCGACCCAAAAGCCTTTCTGTGGCTGTGATCTTGAGGCCATCTTGAGTGGACAGATTGAGTGTGTGCGCGAAGCACTTGATGTGGGGCGACATCCCGGCCTCTTGCCCAGCCCTCTTCATATTAGATGCATTATCGGTGACAAGGGCTGGTGCTTTGTCACTCAGACCCCACTCTTCACACGCAGCTCGTAGAACGTGTCCGATGTTCGCTCCTGAATGTGTGTCCGCAAGCACACGCGTCTGTAACACATTATTGTGCATCTCCCATCCGTGGTCAATGAAGTGGCATGTTACTGTGATGAAGGATTCTGTAGTGCAGGAAGTCCAACCGTCACATGTTACAGCTACGCGCTGTGCCTCATGCAACTCTTGAATAACATCATCACGAACTTTGGTGTATAATTTTGGAATCAAGGATTCACTGAAGTGCTGTCGCGAGGGAACGCAGTACCTCGGCTCCAGAGTGTCGAGCAGGTATCGGAAGCCTTCGTTCTCCACGACGCAATAGGGCCGTATGTCTGTACATATGAAGAACGCGATTGCCTTGGATATATTCACCGCCCTCTTAAAGCTGTGTGAAAACTTCTGAGGGAAAAATTTTGTCAGTGGCGAAGTAGAGGGCTGTGCTTTTTCTTCGCCTTCGACACCATGGCGTCTTCTCAGGTGAGCAGACAAATTAGATGTGTTGCCACAGTAGCGAATTTCGCAACGACAATATCTGCATATAGCCATATCCTTCATCAGTTTTTTTCCATCCTTACGGAACCCGAAATACTTCCACACAAACGACTTGAACCCGCAAGGGGTGTGTAAGTCATCTTCTTTTTCCTCCACCACGTCTGTCTTGCCTACCTCTTCTTTTACCTCCGCTTTCTCCGCCATGTCTGTCTTGCGTACTGTTTACGCGACTGTGTGTGCAAGCGGAAAGAGGGTAGTGGCTAAAAGAAGCTAGGTAGGAGGGCAAAATAGGTTTAGCGCCACCGCAGCACGGGAGTCAGAATTACGTCCAGGAGCAAATGGATAAAAACAGACCGAAGGAAAAAAACATGAGTCGACACTCTTGCGGACGTGTCGATGCATCGGATCGTCGGCTGTTGGATCGATGCATCGATACAAAACTATTATTATTTACACCCCTATTGGTTACCGTTTGTTGGATTTGCTGGTATAGAAACCTCAGTGTAAGAGAAATAACTGCTTTATCTAAATTTGTGACTGTGTGCAGCAAAATCCTAGGTTCTCAGCAAAGCAGCCCGAATGACCTACACAACCACTATACTCTGAAAAAAAGCTAACTTCATTCTGTCTGTTAGTGAATACTCTCTTCACTCTGAGTTTCACCTCTCGCCCTATGGATTGTGTTTTAGGTTTCCCTTCTGTACGGAGTAATTGGTATAAACATGAGATTATTTCTAGTGCCATCTCCTTCCTTAATTTAGGCAAGGGGAGGGGTCGGGGGTCTAACGGTTATGGAACTATGTATTATCTATTTTTAACCACTGATTTTCAGTGGTGGTATTGTTTCTTAAAGTGATGGAATTTAAATATTAAGTATTATCTATTTATTGATTTTGGGGCAACAGTGGTGGCATGAGTTAGGAAGTTATTTCTTGTAACCGGCAGGTTGCCTGTTTGATCACTCACTCCGAATCATTGTGTCCTTGGGCAAGACACCTAACCTTCATTGCCTGCTGGTGGTGGTCAAAGGGCCCGATGGTGCTGATGTATGGCAGCCTCGCTTCTGTCAGTCAGCCCCAGGACAGCTGTAGCTACATTGTAGCTTACCACTGTCAGAATGTGTGCGTGAATCGGTGACTGACTGAATGTAGGGTGAATCGTTTTGGGCTTCTCTGGACTTGATAAAGCATTATACAAGTGCTTTACCATATTTATTGTTCACCTTTCTGTCCTATCAGCACCTTATTGCTTTTGTTTGACAAATCGGTCAACTTGTCATGGTAAGGGGTTTACAGATTATATTGCCACATGTGTAACAACATTCATAGTTGCCCTAAACACACATACGGCCCCTCGTTGGGTGAGGGGACAGGAAACAGGAAATCCTTGTGTGGAGTGTTTTTCTCTGGCTCAATTAAATCTGCAGGTTTCGGAGTGGCTCGCTGAGGTGTGGCTCTCACCTTCAATCCACAGGCTTATCGAGAGGCATGACACGCCCCCTGCTCAGACCCCCACACCAACAAACGTACACAGATACCTTGTTTTAGTGACAGAGCAGGTCTGAGTGTGAGTGATCTCATGAAGTAACCACTGAAAATAGAACTGTTTCTCCAGAGTTACATCATAAAGAACCTCAGGGAATAAGGATGAGGGGGGGCAGCCTGGAGAAACTCACTTTTCTTAGGCGCCCCAATCATACTAGTCATTGACTAATTCATTCTTAGTTTAAATTGATAGTTCAGCAATAAGGACCCACCACATTGTACAGATCCAGTATGTTCTACTTCAACATCAGCATATTGTTTAGTCCAACTTTATGTTCAGGGTTTTAGAATGTTCTGGTATTTCCCAACACGGGATAGCCCTTTTTACTAATGTCATAAGAACAGCACCTGAGCCCAAACGTTAGCACGTGCACAGTTTTCACATCCTTTCTTCTGTTCCTCTGTGTTCATTTTAGCCTTGAGATTTAACTAAACTTGTTTTAGTGCTACCATTAGCACTGTGGGAACGCTGCCTTTATTTATGAGTCAGTCTGTGGGTCTATCTCGGTGGAATGTTTTTGTTACAGCAGTGTGGAGAAAACGGAGCGGAACGTGGAAAAATTAAGTTGAGGGTCTCTTGTCTGAATAAGAGGAATTTGGAGCACAGTGGTCTGAAATCTGTGAAATGATAGAATAAACCTCAAGTTATAGGAGAAGATGCCATGGGAAAACCTTATTGGTATGATCAGGTTACCTCAGTGATGGAAGACAGCACTGTAGCTGACCCCAGCACTATCGAGGCCCCTGGGGCAATTAATCTGGCAGCTGGTTTCAGCACAACAAAGAGTTAGCTGGATGCACAGCAGCAGCTTAAACTGCTCCCTAAGATGTTCTGCTCTGGGACTGAGGTACCACTGGGGGAAAACGCATAATCTGTGAAATACAGACCGTGTGTAGAGTCAAAATTCAATGTTTTTAACATTAAATGTTTTAAAAAGAGAGAGATGGCAAACGGCTATTCATCTCCACTCCTTATCCTGCTGTCTGGAAATCTCCTGGTAAGCCCCGCTGACCTCATCTGCTAAAAACTAAACATGTTTAACTGATCACGTAATCGAATAGTCCATATATTGTTGGGCCCAGCCATGGGAGGGAAATAACATTATATCGGCAACAACTCTGAATCCCATAACGCACTGTTTTTTTTTTTTTTTACCCATTCTAATGACAGTTTCTGTTGAAGAGGAGTATCCCAGGTGGAATCCCCATAATGTCATAGAGGTAAAAATGCATGAGTAGAGCATGGTTCTTCCTCTATTGCCGCAGGTGTCTTCAAAGGATTAATCTGGGGGACAGGCACATCTTCATCTCACAGAGTGAATGAAAGACTCAAACCTTTGATCCCAAACATTCTCATGTTTGTGACTGTAGCCCAGCCTAAAATGGACTAGCTGCTTTAAACGGGCTGCCTGAGCCCCTGCAGAAAGAATCTGACAGAATTATAGATTTCCTAAGAGTCAGTGTCCCTTATTACGCTGTTGAAGTCTTTTTTTTTCTCCCACTGCCTAGAGAAGACATTAAAACTAGAGCCCTGTTTAAAACAGCGCTGCATCTTTGTAAATTTTGCATTCTTATTTCACCATACATACCATACTATATTTCAATTCAATAAAGATTTCCAGAAAAATTAAATCTGCAAACATTTCCAGCTATGCAACTACATTCCTCTAGCTTTTGCTTTAGGCCCCTAAAACAATTATTAGGCGCCCGCCTATGCATTGAAAATGCATGGCGGAGGCCTTATGTTATGCACCTAATAAGGATTTCTTTATTATTATTGTTTATTAATATTCCGTCACCGTTAATACAGCCCGAACCGTAGGGTCTACCCCCACATACTATATATCGAAACGTTTGTCTCGACGCTGCGATCAGGGCTTTTTGTACTTGACGCCATTTCGACTTACGGTTGGAACAAAATTCGCAAAAAAACACAGAAAAATTGTCATTTTCAACCCTCTACTGTGTCGTCATGCTTTCACCTACGAACATCGTTTAGCTTCCAGTTTGTAGATGTATCTTTGAACTATTCAGAAGTGAAAACGGAATGTGCATATCTTTTATCGTTTTCTCATCACGCCATTTTCAGTTACCATGGTGACAAAATTCTCCAAAAAACTACTCGCTCAATTTTCACTCTACGTGCACAAATTATACATCAACATGTAGCTATTTCTGTCTGGATTCAGGAAATGTAACCCTCATTGGTGTAGGTCTTTTAGATTTCTTGCAAATCACCTCAGACCGGCAACAACCCCAAAGTGAAACTTATGCGAAAAAGACCGAACAACTTCAGCCTACTCGCTCAATTTTCACTCTACGTAGACAAATTATACATCAAAACGTAGGTCTTTTTGTCTGGATTCAGAAAATGTAAACCTCATTGGTGTAGGACTTATAGATTTTTTTCATCATGCCATTTTCACCTACCGTGGTGACAAAATTGTCTAAAAAACAACAAACAACTTTAGCATACTCGCTCAATTTTTGATCTACGTGCACAAATTATACATCAAAACGTAGGTATTTCTGTCTGGATTCAGGAAATGTAACCCTCATTGGTGTACGATTTATAGATTTTTCGCAAATCACCTCAGACCTGCAACAACCCCAAAGTCAAAGTTATGTAAAAAAGACCGAACAACTTCAGCCTACTCGCTCAATTTTCACTCTACGTAGACAAATTATACATCAAAATGTAGGTCTTTTTGTCTGGATTCAGGAAATGTAGCCCTCATTGGTGTACGATTTATAGATTTTTTGCAAATCACCTCAGACCGGCAACAACCCCAAAGTGAAACTTATGCGAAAAAGACCGAACAACTTCAGCCTACTCGCTCAATTTTCACTCTACGTAGACAAATTATACATCAAAACGTAGGTCTTTTTGTCTGGATTCAGAAAATGTAAACCTCATTGGTGTAGGACTTATAGATTTTTTTCATCATGCCATTTTCACCTACCGTGGTGACAAAATTGTCTAAAAAACAACAAACAACTTTAGCATACTCGCTCAATTTTTGATCTACGTGCACAAATTATACATCAAAACGTAGGTATTTTTGTCTGGATTCACGAAATGTAACCCTCATTGGTGTACGATTTATAGATTTTTCGTAAATCACCTCAGACCTGCAACAACCCCAATGTCAAAGTTATGTAAAAAAGACTGAACAACTTCAGCCTACTCTCTCAATTTTCACTCTACGTACACAAATTATACATCAAAATGTAGGTCTTTTTGTCTGGATTCAGGAAATGTAGCCCTCATTGGTGTACGATATATAGATTTTTTGCAAATCACCTCAGACCGGCAACAACCCCAAACCCTCCCCAAATTGAGCTGTAGTTGTTGGGATTTTTCCATGCAGCAGAGAGCCAGCCAGGGCCGGTCAAAGCCATAGGCGTATTAAGGGGCCGCTTGGACCCTCTGGTGTAATGGGGGGGGTACCGTTTTTTTTTTTTTTTACAAGTAACAATTAAATAACTTGAACAATTGATATAAATGAATGATGATAAATGAATTTGTTTAATTTATTTAATTTATTTTGTATTCAGAAGTTTTAAGAAAACATGAAATTATTTATTTATTTATTTCTGTATTTATTTTTAAATATGGAAGACTTGGTCCTCCATACTCCAGGGCTCAACAAGAGTTCATCTAAAGATGTTTTAGAACTGATTGGTGACCTTTAGTTTATATTTCAGAAAGTTAGTTATAAGTAGAGTTATGTGGTTTTATGTTTTTTTGGATACAATCCGGGTTAGCACCCGAACATCCCTTTCAGACAGCTTCCTCGTGCGTCCACAGTTAATCCTGTTGGATGTGGTTCATCCTTCTTGGTGATATGCTGACATTACCCTGGACCCCGTGGCTCTTGATACATCACAAACACTTGCTGTCTTGGTCACAGATGCAAGGCAAGGGAAATTTATTTATATAGCACAATTCAGTACAGAGACAATGCAAAGTGCTTTACATGATTAAAATATAGCAAAATAAATGCAAGTAGGAATAAAATGTAGATAGAAAATAGAATAAAAGCAAGTAGAGATAGAATGTAGAAACAAAGAAGAACATTAAAAACAGTAAAACCGTTTAACTAGAACAGTCAAAGGCAATTTTAAACAAATGTGTTTGTAATCTTGATTTAAAATAACTCAGGCTTTCTGCACTTTTACAGTTTTCTGGAAGTTTGTTCCAGATAAACGGAGCATAGGAACTAAATGCTGCTTCTCCTTGTTTAGTTCTGGTTCTAGGTATGCAGAGTAGGCTGAAGCCAGAAGACCTTAGTGGTCTGGATGATTGATACACTGATAACAAGTCTGTGATGTATTTAGGTGCTAAGCCAATTAGGGATTTATAAACTAACAGAAGTATTTTAAAGTCTATTCTCTGAGATACAGGGAGCCAGTGTAAGGACTTTAGAACTGGGGTGATGTTCTCTACTTTCTTAGTCTTAGTGAGGACGCGTGCAGCAGCGTTCTGGATCAGCTGCAGCTGTATGGTCCACTTTTTAGGCAGACCTGTGAAAACACCGTTGCAGTAATCAATTCTACTAAATATAAACGCATGGATTAGTTTTTCCAGATCCTTTTGAGACATTAGTCCTTTAATCCTGGAAATATTCTTCAGGTGATAGAAAGCCGACCTTGTCACTGTCTGTAAATGCTTTTGGAGGTTCAGGTCTGAGTCCATCACTACACCAAGGTTTCGGGCCTGATCATTGGTTCCTAGCTGAAGCGACTGAAGCTGTGTGCTAACTTTTGATCTCTCCTCTATTGGTCCAAATATTATTACTTCAGTTTTGTTTTTATTCAATTGAAGAAAGTTTTGATACATCCAGCAAGATGTGCACCAACAATTTGTCCTCCTTTGAACTCACCCATGTCACCCATAATGTTGTGTGCATTGCAATCTTTTGAGCAAAACTGTGCTTTTACCCTGCTAATTGGACCTTCACACTCTGCTCTTATTGGTTCAATGTGCAATTAATGAAGAATAGCCACCAGGCTGGTCCAATTTAGCCATGAAACCTCCCACACTAAAATGAGAGGTGTTTCAGTTTCATTGTCAAACTCCTGTATACAGTGTATTTCACTTACTGAATTGAGTTACTGAAATAATTGTCTATACTTTTATTTATTAAGATTTAATTCTAGTGTTTATGTAAGGCAGAGGTTACAAATGTAAACGTTACGACCTTTTGTTTGGACCGTTTTTGCCTTTTCTTCTTTCTATTAAAAATGGCTCTAAGAGAAGAGGTGGAAACAACGCCCCCAAAATGACACTTGTGGCCAAAAAGTGTATTATGTCAGTAGTGATTTAGGACTACCGTAGCAAATGAATGGGAATCGTTGACCGTCGGCTGTCGCCAATTAGCTCATTAGCTGCGTCTCAGATCGATATCACAGTTTGCAGCTCTGCAGACGCAAAGTTTTCCCGGTCGGCAGGTTTTGATGAAGACAAATCCTTTTCACTCAGAAGGTTTGATTTAAAATCCCCAAGCGATGAGAGCCTACGACCAAGGAACTCGGAAGCTTTGCCTTTGACGGTCACGCCCACCACCAGGCGGGCGCCTTCTTCAACTTCTTCAGAAATTGAACGATTCTAGTTCATGATTTGTACTTGGTAATATTTCTAGCATGTGACATTTGTTCTTGTTCCTCTATTTTAAATTGGTGTGAACCTTTTTTTTGTTAACGACAATGATGGAAAAATTGTCAGGTGAGGTCAAGCACGAGTCCCTGTGAATCAGGATGCTTGCAGATGACCTGCATCTGTAATGAGAGTGAGGAGCGGTAGGAAATGGAGACCCACTGTTATCTACCCTTTCTTTGTAAAATTTTTGTTTGCTCGGTTGAAATGAGAAAATTAAGTACCGCTTGTTTACTTTCCTTTACAGAGCTCCAGCATTCACTTATCAATCTAGAGATATTGCAGAAGTCAAAGTAAGTTGTCCCTGCATATGTTTTCTCATAGACCAAACCACCATTGTCAGCCTGAATGCACTAAATGATTTATCACGGCTCAAAGTGCTAAAAGAAATTTACTTTAGATTCCATTAATATAGGACCATGAATAATGGTAGATTAAAAAGGCTAATACGCTGTAAAGGGACACTGATGGCAAAAATGTTCTTTACTGCACAAAAATATAACCACCTTTTAAACAAGACTCTCCTAACCTTTATTTAACCAGGAAAAGCCTTTTAGAAAAGGCCTTTTAGAAAAGCCTTGTAAAAGAGATTTAAAAAAAAATTCTTTCTACGGTTCTAAATCTAGCCCAAAAAAAGTGAGGGCCAAAAAAGGTCCTCACTTTAACACTGGTGGTAAAATCCGAAAAAATATGTTCTCACTCTGAAGTGCACGCACGCACGCACGCACGCACGCACGCACGCACACTCGTGTAAGACCTACGGACCGAGTAAAAAACGCCTACAAAGTGAGGACCGGTAGTTCTGAGCTACTTAGAAAGATAAAGTTTTTATTTTCTGTCACTAGGTGTCACCCACACACAATACACCACTTCAGATTTTGCAAAACAATTAAATTACCAAAAACGTTTTTTTACCATCGGTGTGAGGACCGAGGAGTTCAACCAACTTTTTTGACATTTTAAATAATTAAGATGTAAATGTACTTAAGATTTGAAAAGAAACATGTTTTTTACATTTTACTGATTAATGCACTGAAGAATAAACCAATGCTGTACTAAAAATGAAAGCTTGAGGTTGTGTGGCTCTGATTTATTATCTCCTGATAAATTAATAATTTTAACTAAATAATCCATTGTACTTTGAATGTTTATTTTAGAAACAAAGCATTTTTGTGGGCATTAGCAGAGCCTAACAACTGTTCCTAATCTGCAGCATTAATTCCTCTTGCACATTGCAGAATCCACATGCATGACTGTGATTGGATAATGGCTTGATGGGCCATCTGCAGGTTGTGAATGTTGCAAAGTTGAGGGTCGGGGAGGGGACACTCAGTGGTTGCTTGCTCAGACTTAAAAACATACTATGCAACATTTTTCAGTTAATTAATGTGTTCCATACCGTTTTGGATGATTAAATGAGTCATTTCAGGTCGAACAAAGGTTTTCTCGGCTGCCCTGGTGGTCTGTGGGGGAAATACTGCACTTGCAATTGCAAGAGCCCTCGGCCTGCACCCACAGGCTCAGAAGTCTCGTGCAAGACCGCGAGAGTCGGTCTTGCTTTACGGCGAGAACTCCATGTGCTGCGGCCGCCTCGCCAAGATAGCGCTGCGGGAAGCCTGATGTTCATACTTTCACTGTGTTAGTCATTGTTTGTACTGCCGTTTTTTCGACTTTTCGTTGCGTTCGCCTGCCTGCTAAACTCAAAACAACCGCGCCTGGCTTGACGGAGAAACCAGAACAGCTGAGCATCTTTATGACAGTGCACTTTTACTTTCGCCCTCTGGCGGGAGCCTCGCTGGAAAATCAACCCCGGTTGCATAGTATACCTTTAAGTCTAAGATGTTTTCTCTAAAAACAGGCATGACTTTGCACTCACTTTTATTCTAGGGGCATATTGATTAGGATTCCTTTTTAGTTTTTCTGTATCATTATTTTTAATTTAGTTATCATTGGCATAAAATATTTTGTATATACAGAATAAACATGCTGTACTGTTCTAAAAAGCCAATTTTGATAAATTTATTGAAAAAGGTTTGTGTCATAATTTTAACTGAGGCTGTCATAAATGTCATCATAACAGCAATTCTTCTTTACACATATTTTAAACGGCAAAGAAATCTACTGTCCAAAATGTTAAAACCCATAATAAGCATTAATTGGTCCCCAAGGTAATTTTATATGGGCCTAAAGTGATACCAGCAAGATCTTTGAATGGAATTATAAGGGAAAATCCGCCATTTTGTGAAACACTTTCTGCTGCAGGTGGGAGAGGTTTTTGCAGGAATGCATGGTACCATTTGTAGAGGACGAGTTGATAAAGAGACTGACTCATGCATGACATTTTAACTATATCCTACAGCCTGCAGAATGGTCCATTACTGTGCTACACTGACATACCAGAAATGGGAGTGTGTTTGACACTGTTGTTAAGGCTAGGAAGATCGGATCTGGATGTGCATGGTATTGTTGTGAAGAGCCTGATTAGATGATTAAAACCAGTCCTCCCCCTTTTCCATAACCCATTTGCAGTGCCAGAACTCAACCCTAACATGACGACTGAAGCCTTTGAGGCTTTCTATTAGGCATAGGCTGGAAGCAAATACTCTCTTTTATCAAAAGCTTAAAAGTTATCCTTTTCTGGGGCTGCGTGGAGGGCAGCAAGTGAACAATAGGAGCATGCACAGAATGCTGAATAGGGGTTCCCTCAATGTCAGAGGGATAAATTTGCCGTCTGGCCTCCGAACCTGTTAGGACCCAGTTGGAGGCCCAGTAATAACCCACCCGGCCCCATAGTGCCACCAACCTGTAGAAATTGGCATTAGATCCCTTTTTGGTCAAAAGTTCAGTTTTGTCTAAGGTTTGATGAGGCTTTTGTTACTGAAGGAGGCCAGTCTGACTGCTGACCTTTTGTGACCTTTCAGGTTTTTCCCCTTTTCGAGGCACTTCTCAGTAGAGGATTTTGATTAATCTCACAGTGTAGTGTCTCCTGGTAATGCGGAATACAACCACATTAGCCATTAAGGACTTTCATGTTACTAATCCTAAGTATCTGTAGGAAGGTCATAGAAAGTTGGGTTCTGCTTACTTTGTAGAAGCTTTAAGGGGGAAGCTGCACAAGAAATGCGGGCTACATTGGACAATGCGTCTCTGTGTTATGAGGTGTCAAAGGTACATTTTTTGCCCATTCTTGCCCCTGCCACGCCCAGACAAAATGGTCCAGTGATACCAAACTCACATAATCCACTCAGGCTAATGCTCTGAACAGAATTTGTGAAAATCAGCCCTCTACAACAAACTCGACTAATTTTTCAACCCTAAATGATACAGCTAGGTTTGTAGGAAAACTAAAAGACACTTTCCTACTGAAGAGACACCAGGGAAAATTGTACTTAATATAGAGCCACCTAGATTTCCAAGCACGTTCCAGGCTGCAAGAGAAACATGCCTTGCGGATTTGGGGTCTGTAACTGCTCCAGGGGCTGAGGGACTGCTGTTTAAAAGCTCACTAAAGTAATACTATTGAGGAACATGTCCAAAATGGAGTGTGTTTTGGGGTCCTGGTCATTATAGGAATGTTCTTTTGAGGTTTTCTTGGCACTGTTTAAACAAGACTAATCAGACCATCCAAACAACACCAACCATTTCCTAATTAGCCACTTCTATATCCCACAAGTAGCCATAATTTATCACCAAGGTAATTTCAATTAGACCATAAAAGGGCCCTTTAATACATTTGAATGTAGTCAAAAGGGAACTTAAGGCCTCTCAGAATGAGTGTGTTTGAACCCATTGCTTCACACTGCAGAGTCTGATCTGGACATGCTTGGTACCGTTAAAAAGGTGTAAATGATATGAAGAACAGGAACCCATGCATGACTTTGTCACTTCATTCTGCAAGATATAAATGGCCCCAGAACATTAGACATTAGGGCTCCACAGAGACCCCAAAAAACAATTGTGCTTTGGGGGGTGTGATGGACGTCGGAGGCCATCATTTGTTATGCGCCATCCTCTGAGTCCTTAAATATCCTCCCATAATAAGCATTAATTGGTCCCCAAGGCCATTTAAAATGGGGCATAAACTGGTACCAGCAGGAACTTTGAATAGAGTCATTAGGGAAGATTCGCCATTTTGCAAAACACATTTTGCGAAGGGGAAGAGCTGACCAAGAGACTGTTACATGCATGATCTTTTAACTATATCGCACAATGGTCCATCGCTGTGCTCAACTGCCACACCAGAAATGGGAGTGTGTTTGACCCGGCTGCTAGGGCTTGGAGGATCCGATCTGGATGTGCGTGTTACAGTTGTCAAAAGCCTGATTAGACAATTAAAACGAGACCTCCCCTTTCTACATTACCTGTTGGCAAGTGCAAGAACTCAACCCTAACATGACGACTGAGGCCTTCTAATAGGCATAGGCTGGAAGCAACAACTCTGTTTCATCAAAAGCTTAAAAGCTACCTTTTTCTGCGGCTGAGTTGGGTGCAGCAGTTGAACCATAGGAACATGCACAGAAGTTTGAATAGGGGTTCCATCAATGTCAGAGACATCTGCTGTCTGGCCTCTGAACCTGCCAGGAGCCGGTTGGAGGCTCCTTGGACCATAACTCTGGGCACCATAGCGTCATCAACCCATAGAAAATGGCACTAGATCCCTTTGTGGTCAAAAGTTCAGTTTTGGCCCAGATTTGGTGAGGCTTTGTTACTGAATGAGGCTAATCTGACTGCTGACCTTTTGTGACCTTTGAGGTTTTTCCTCCCTTTGAGGCACTTTTCAGTGGAGGATTTTGATTCATCTCACAGTTTAGCATCTCCTGGTAATGCGGAATACAACCTTGTTCTTACCGTTTCTCAGTACAAGTTTAAAAATTAAAGTCTTTTCCTGCTCTATGGTCCTCCCGAGAGTTCAGCAGCCTTAATGAGCTGAGCTCTGCTTTCAGCCTGTCACCAGCCCGTTAAGCCCATCAACTCCGCTGTTACCAGTCTGTTTTCATGTCTACCTATTACCTGCTTCTCCAGGACTCTTCTGTCATCTACACATTGTTTAATTATATTACCAAAAATTTCAACATCGTGTCTAGCTTGAATATCATGTTCCCTGTCTGGGCATTGAATAAGTCTGAAGGCGTATAACTATTTTTATTTATGCATAAAGCCGGAAAATACATATTTGGTTGATACTTATTCAATCTATGTTTTGCCTACACTATAAACATTTTACTGCCTATATATTAAATAATAAACTGATCACTGAAAAAGGCATTCAATCTGGTAAGATCTGTCCAATTTGGGTGCAATGCCAAAGAACACCTATAGGGGGAGCAGTAGAGAACCAGTTTGGTGGAAACCTGAGTGCAGTTGCAGAACTATAGGGTAGTTCATTGTTATTGTTTTGATGCAGGTTTTTCGCGCATGCGCGCCGGACTGGTAGGCAAAAGGCGAACACAATGGCGGACGCAAACAGAGAAACTGACGAGTTCTCCACATATTTTTCTTCTCTAGATAACGTATCACAAGATCGTTTTAAGAGTAAGTTGATGGTTGATGGTATCAGATTGCCAGATCCACACAGCAAAAGCCTGAAGGGATGGAGCGAGTCTGTGAAATGCTGGCCAAGTGTTCCGTACAGCGACATATACAGCTGCCTTATAAACACGGCAGGCCAGTACACACGAGAGAGCACGAAAGCCCCTGAAACCACTGGACGGCTACAATTATTTTATATCGGGAAAAAGGCTCCAGCAAAGCCCGCGACGCCATGAGGGATTAAGAGGGTCAGAAAATGGATGGATGGATGTTGTTCACATGTTTGTGCAACAGCACAAAGCGGCGTCGGGCACAGGCCACGTCTCAGCAGAGAGGAAGACCCTCCTGGTAGGTTTAAAAAAAAAAAACATTGTTTACTACGGACTATTTTGGAGGGGAGGTGGCGATCGCTACACGGGCCGCAGCCCGTGAACGGGCTGTCTGAAGCAGCCGCTGCTGCTTCAGACAGCGGCTGCTGCTGCTTCTGCGGCCCGTGTAGCGATCGCCACCTCCCCTCCGCCGCTATTTAAGTAGAACAATGACTAGAGCAGAATTGAGTTGTATTTACCGGAGATGAAGTGTAGACTGCAAATTCTGTCATAGTATGATGGCTTCCCCAGTCCATTGGGAGTGTCTGCCTGCGCTCTTTTCATTGAAATTATCCATTTCTTTCTTCGTCCTTGACGTCACGCGTGAACTACCCTATACACTAGAGGGACCTAGTGAGTAGAGAATTGTGAACTTTCAGGCTCATTTCACATTAAAAACGAGGTCCTTCATAAAAAAGACAGAGTAACATCTAGATGGCTAGTAGAGCTCATTACTATATGAAACAAAGTGAGGACCAGGAAAATGTCCTCACTTCCCAAAATTGACCTCACTTTGTTGGATAAAAACTGGTGACGGTCCTCACTCTGATGCAAGAACAAACACACACACACACACACACACACACACACACACACACACACACACACACACACACACACACACTACCTGACCTGACAACAGTTTGGTGCAAAGCTCTTCTTTGGTGGTATACCAAAAGAAACGTCTGCATGCACCAGGGTGTTGCTGCCGTTAGCTTGTATAGAAGACCAAACACAAACTAAAAGATCTGCTTTTGTTTTGGTCTGGAACTGAGTTAATATTGGGATTCTCTTCTCTAGATGTTGCATTTTTCCTGCCTCATGCTTAATTCTTCTTTTAAAGTTATAGTTGGTATTCCTGTTCAGAAACACTTTTTGTTATACCAGGTAAAATTGTCCTTCCAGTACAGGGAAGTACAGGGATTGGACAATGAAACTGAAACACCTGGTTTTAGACCACAATAATTTATTAGTATGGTGTAGGGCCTCTTTTTGCGGCCAATACAGCGTCAATTTGTCTTGGGAATGACATATACAAGTCCTGCACAGTGGTCAGAGGGATTTTAAGCCATTCTTCTTGCAGGATAGTGGCCAGGTGACGACGTGATGCTGGTGGAGGAAAATGTTTCCTGACTCGCTCCTCCAAAACACCCCAAAGTGGCTCAATAATATTTAGATCTGGTGACTGTGCAGGCCATGGGAGATGTTCAATTTCACTTTCACGTTCATCAAACCAATCTTTCACCAGTCTTGCTGTGTGTATTGGTGCATTGTCATTCTGATACACGACACCTCCTTCAGGATACAATGTTTGAACCATTGGATGCACATGGTCCTCCAGAATGGTTCGGTAGCCCTTGGCAGTGAGGCGCCCATCTAGCACAAGACTGGGGCCAAGGGAATGCCATGATATGGCAGCCAAAACCATCACTGATCTACCCCCATGCTTCGCTATGGGCATGCAACAGTCTGGGTTTTACGCTTCTTTGGGGCTTCTCCACACCGTAACTCTCCCGGATGTGGGGAAAATGGTAAAGGTGGACTCATCAGAGAACAATGCATGTTTCAAATTGTCCACAGCCCAAGATTTGCGCTCCTTGCACCATTGAAACCAACGTTTGGCATTGGCACAACTGACCAAAGATTTGGCTATAGCAGCCCGGCCGTGGATATTGACCCTGTGGAGCTCCCGACGGACAGTTTTGGTGGAAACAGGAGAGTTGAGGTGAACATTTAATTCTGCCGTGATTTGGGGAGCCGTGGTTTTATGTTTTTTGGGTACAATCCGGGTTAGCACCCGAGCATCCCTTTCAGACAGCTTCCTCTTGTGTCCACAGTTAATCCTGTTGGATGTGGTTTGTCCTTCTTGGTGGTATGCTGACATTACCCTGGATACCGTGGCTCTTGATACATCACAAAGACTTGCTGTCTTGGTCACAGATGTGCCAGCAAGACGTGCACCAACAATTTGTCCTCTTTTGAACTCTGGTATGTCACCCATAATGTTGTGTGCATTGCAATGTTTTGAGCAAAACTGTGCTCTTACCCTGCTAATTGGACCTTCACACTCTGCTCTTATTGGTTCAATGTGCAATTAATGAAGATTGGCCACCAGGCTGGTCCAATTTAGCCATGAAACCTGCCACACTAAAATGAGAGGTGTTTCAGTTTCATTGTCCAACCACTGTAGTTGTTACATTATATATATTCACAAAATTAGGTCAAAAAAACATTCTCTGTGGGAACTGCAGGCCTGTAAAACCTCAAACCAATCTCTGCCATTCGATCCGAATGGCATGGATTTGTCAGAGTTTTGTTTCTGCTCTCATCAATAGATGTTAAAAACTCACCCCCCTCTGTCCCTCCAGTTTTGGGGGAATCGGCTTACCTATTGGTTGACCCACTTGCCAATCATTCTGACGCGCTCATGTAACGCCAGTTCCTGGTTTCCGCTTGCTGGCTTCGAATGCCCACTTCTAGTGTTTATGTTTCCGGTTAGCTTAGCGGCTAGGTTAGTGGTTATCTTAGCGGTCAGCAGTTAATTGTAGCTCCACTGCTCTCACTGTATACTTTAAACATGGCTGAGAGTTGCAAGAAGCAAACAGCGTTCATGTTTATGAGAAGATGAGGAAGGCCTCAGTAGAAAGAAATAAGACCAGAGTGGATATGGGAAATTTTCTTTAACGTGAACCCCCTGAAGAGTGAAAGAGCGAGGTAAGACAGTCTTGCGCAATTATTCAAAAAGGGACTTGGGGAAAGTTCTGTAATAATTGCCAACTCTAGCTTTAAACCTATTATTGGTTTGTTTTAACTTTTAATGGTAAAAAGGTTGTTACTTTCCTCTGTCACCCATACTTGTTCAGGGTAGGCAACTGCAAGAGTACAACCACCTGCTTTATTTAGATATAACATTTTACCAGTTGGCATTGTATAAGCTCCTGTATCGGACTGTGCTGTATTACAACTCAGTGGTTTATAGTTGAATTAGAACTCAAATCTGACTAAAGAATGGAGTTGTTAAACTGCAAACACATTTAAATTCTTTGTCTCTTGAGATAACTGTTGAGAAGGCTGCTGTTGTAAACTAGCCTCATATAAACCAAATTTAAGTAGGTGCTTCAAACAGTTTCCCTTGCCTTCCCTTACTGTACAACAAACAGGTTGGAGACTGTATCGCTCACAATTGTAAATTTATGGCTGTGTCATCCTGTGGGGGAAAAAACTCTGATGTGGTTAAAGGTGCATAGCCCTTTGGGGAGCATCTACATGATGTTCCCCAAAGTTCCCTCTAAGTTAGGGAGTCAGTTTGTTTTTTACTTTTTTTGGAAGTCAGGGGGGTGTACATGAAATTTTAGGATGTAAATGCATACTAAAGCTAGTTGCATACTGCCTAATATTGGTGAGTACACAATCCAGTGTTGTCATTTGCCTAGAATACAGTAACTAACATCTCCGTTCTCACCTTATCAGTTTTGTTTTAGTTTCAGGGTGACTGAGGGAAGTAGGTATTTCCGTGTTCTTCTTCTAGTCTTTTTGGGTAGCTATTTTCAGTCAGATTCATTGAAAGTTGAAACCAGTCAAGTCAGAACCGCTAAGTCATCATGAGTATTTGGACTAAATCCACAATACGTATTACAGAAATGTAAAATAATAAAAACACTAAAACTAGCAGTGTTCAAAATTTCTTTGCTTTCTTTTTTTTTCTTTTTGAAACTGCTCAACCTAGTTCTTTATTTTCTCTCCCCAGTGTTCTCATGTAGTCATCATCATGTGGAACTTAGTGCTGTGTGACTCATGTGTCAGGGATGACAGCATTGTTACTCCAGCTACTGTCTGGCCCTGGTGACGGACTCCTGCCTCAACCAGAATGTTCCCCAACTCTGTGGGGGCTGCTGTTCATACAGCGCACTACCTGGCACTCCTGACAGCTGCCTAGATGCTGAAAGTTTTGACAGTTTTTTAGGGCTGGGCAAGTTAACGCGTTAATTTCGCGTTAATTCATTAGACTATTAACGGCGATATTTATTTTATCGCGCATTAACGCATGTTGCTCACATGCTTTCAGTCAGTGTCAGTCAGCAGGTGCGCTGACTGCAGCACGCTGTCACGGCAGCACTCTCCCGCTCCCCCTCCCCTCTCGTACATGGCTCAGCGGCGCCAGCCAATCAGCACGCAGGCTCAGCCTGGCCCGCCCACTCAGCTCTCACACAAACTTAGCAAAGAAACAGCTGAGAGAGACCGCAGCAGCGAAAAAACATGAACAGAGAAAGTAGCACCGTTTGGCTTTATTTTAATACCGTAAATGAAATCAAGCTGTATGTTTTGTAAAAAGCCGGTTAATTTCAGTGGAAACACAACAAATTTATCTAAGCACGTGAAAAAACATGAAAATGTCGAGCCCCAGAAACGGAGAGAGGAGACGAAACTTCTCTCATTGCCCCGACAGACCCACAGACGGCTCTGACTGAGGCGTTTCAGTCCTCCAGGGAACATCCAGGTAGATCAGTGGATGGATGGATGGATGGATGGATGGATGGATGTTACTGGAGCCCACACATAACATGTAATTAAGACCTTGAAAGAACCCAGTACATATATTAAAAAGTGTTATTTAAGATAAGATAACATTAGCTAATCCCTTTTTTATCCCACGACGGGGAAATTTATAGGATTAAAGCAACAGGCAGGTGCACACAACACAGACAAAATTACATAAGGATTGAAATGTATAAGAGGTGGATTAGCGAAAAAACACTGAACATAACATTATTATTATTATTATTATTATTATTATTATTATTATTATTATTATTATTATTATTATTATTATTATTATTATTATTATTATTATTATTATTATTATTATTAAATTGTAATAATAAAATAAAAACCACAAAACCCAAAAGGTCAACAGTTTCATGATACATCAAGCTTAGGGACTGGCTAATATACAGCAGGTCAAAAAAGGCCATATTTTGGCTGCAGTGCTTGCTGTTCTCTTATGAAGAAAAGATCAAGTAGTGCACTAAATTCAATAGATGGGTTGAAAATATCCAGTATAAAATAAGTGCTACAAATGTTACAACACTTTTGTTCATATGGCAGCAGAACATTAAAATAAAAGTGCTCTTTACACTACTTTTGAATTCATTCTTGGAGTTTGTAAATACAATGCGATTAATCGTGATTAATCGCGATTAAATATTTTAATCGATGCCCAGCCCTACAGTTTTTTATTCATGGCTTTTGTCTTCTGAAAATTGGAGGCAGATGTAGTGACTAAATATCAGTATAAAAGCAAAGCCCTCCTCCTCAACACACTAGCGTATCCAAATGGTGGTTGGAACTGCTGAACAGGGTTATAACTTCTGCCTCAGAGGGAGTGGTGATCTGTTAACCATCTACAGAAAGCCTTAAATTGGTAGGAGTAGGGCTACGCAATTCCTCACATTTGCAATATAATCACAATTTAAAAAAAACGCCAAAATCTCCAAATCGCAGAGGTCTGCAATTTTTGGCTATGTAACAATTAATGGATGCGTCCTTTTAGGCGTCAGTAAATATGTTTAAAGTGGGTTTGCTACCACATGGAAGGGAAGAGAGTTACAAAAGTGAGATAATCTTATAATTTTATCATTTGTTTTAGAGTTTATATAAAGTCAATGAGTCAGTTTATTTTGACGCAAATAAGCATCATCTTTGGTTAATAATTTTTTTTAGTATGGTTTTGATTAGTTTGAAATCCCAAGTTAGCGGTATCTAATGAAGATACATCTGCTGCTAATGTTGTCAGACAACTTTGCTCATAATTAAAGCAGTGAATGCTTTTGGACAGCGGGCATATTGATCACAGCTCCAAGGTCAGGTCTAGGCAATTCTTGGATGGTAAATCCCCCACACGTAGAGATTGTAAATCACAATCCCTTTGATTCTGTAATGCCAGCTATGTGATCTGAAAGCTCACATGGTCCGTAATCTCGTGCTGATTGACTTGTGTGATGTAAAACGACAGAAGCTGGAATGAGAGTTTGCTGTTTATTGCAGAACTATGATACTGTTAAAAGGCATGTCATTTAGAGCGTTTAACAATGCAGTCTCAATACTTTGGTGTGCTTGGAAACCTGACTGAAGAGCACTAAAAAGATTTAAAAATTGAAGAAATTGGTTGATAAACTGCTTTTTCAATGATTATTACCAAAAGCGAGGGTATATATATGGGTCTAAAATTATTTAATATTTATAAATCTAAGGTTAGACTTTTTTAAATGAGGCCTGTCTTTGAGGCCTGCCGAAAAGGATCTAAGTGAAGAGAAGATTGCAATCTCCAGTGTTTTTGGTGCATTTCAGCTAAAGACATTCTTTAACTTGTGGGCACTATAAAAAAGGCAGGAGGTTGTGGATTGTAGGTCATAATCAATTAACTGTCAAAGAGGCACAATTTAATGTTTCATGTCTGCGGGGGGGATCATGAACACTAAACATTAACTAAGCAACATACTGGACTTTAAACGTCCTGCATGGCTCCCATAATAACTTTAATAGAACAATTTAAATTTATGTGTACAACTGGACACAAAACAATGGTTCAACTTGATACAAGGAATTTTATCTTTTCCATTAAGAGTGGCTTTTCAAATGACTACTATACTGCCAAAAGTATTCTTTTTGCGAGGTGTATAGCGCAGAGGAGTGATCTGTGCTGGAGTGCAGCGCTGCACAGCTCAAAGTATTGCTAATGCTGGCTTAGCATGTAGCACCGTTCAGCATTTCATTTTTCTTGTCTGTCTGCCTGGGAGCCTATGGGTTTATCTTGTCCATGAAAAGGGTTGCACATTTTCTTCTGGCTGTTCTCCACATGTTAACAGACTTAAAAGCTTCCAGCAGTAGCTCATTATTTGGGTCACGTGAGCAGCTGCAGGGAGGAGGCATGGTGAACCTCTCTGTGCGCTGCTGCCGTAAAAGTGCAACAGTTTGGGCAGATGCGAACGGGTCCGTTTATATCAATTATTCAAAGCTGTATCTCCAAATAATTAACTTTTTAGTGTTGATTATTGTTATGCCAGAAGCTGATTGATTATTATTATTATCATTATTATTATTATTATTAATAATAATAATAATAATAATAATAATAATAATAATAATTTGGTATTATAATTTAAATAAGTAATTCAACTCGAAAATTAGCTATAGCAAAATATGGTTCAAATGGTGGTGATGCCAGAGCTGGATGCTTGTAATGATTTATACTACTAATGCATTTATTAATTAGCTGTTATGAACTCAGGTGTGCTGGAACAAATGATCTGATAGCACTCTGACCGATCAGATTTATCCAGCAACGGTGACGACTCAACTTATAACTGCAATTAGAGTATAAACCGTTACCCTTTTTATCACCAATCCAATGAAAATGTCTCTGTGTTAATATCAGATGTTAACTCTAAAAGAGGTTAGCTCTGAATTCTGAATAGCCATGCAACTCTGAATTGGAATGAACACAAACAATTACTATTCCACAGTTGTTGTTTTATTAAACCAAAAGCAATCCTGTTACAGTGATTCTCTGATACAACAACCTTGGAAACTTACTCACTACTAAAACTAAACATGCAAAATATATGTGGAAATAAAAGGAAAAACAATGGATTAAAATGAGAGATAGCAAATCTTAGTTCAACTCACGGTTGTTTAAACACCACATTCAAGACACCGACATTTGACGTAGCAGCATTGACACAGAACAGTTTTAAGAGTCCCGCTGGACGCTTTAAATGTTTTGCCAACAGCTAGTCAGTTTGACTACGTGACAGTTCAGCTACATGACACCCTCCCAAGATGGCGACTATGATGATGTAGGTTCTACAACCTTGCGTGATGCTTGAGGGGAGGTCCTAATGATGTCACCACGCTTACGCTGATGAGGGATGGCTCTCTCGCTTTGAGAGGGAGCGGCTAACTGGTGAGTTTAAAGAAAGACCGCAAACTAAGTTTCAAACAAAGAGATTAAATCCGCTGATAAGAGAAGTGAAGAGAGAGGGGAAAAAAATGGAAAAAGAGTTGAAGAAGGACCCGCGGCGGGGTCCTTACGAACCACAAATCTTACACAGCAAAAATCACTTGTAAAAAGGCATTCACACAGAAAGATATTCAACAGTTAAAAACACTCCGCCTTGGAGTAAAAAGCATTTAACTAAATCCCTAACACCTGCCCAGGCACTTCTAAACCACCCTACAGGTGAAAAAGAAAGAAATAAAAGAAAAGAAAAGAAAAGGGGAATTTTCTTTACTATGACGATGCCTTGCGGGAGTCCTGGAGCGCTCAGAGTCCGCAGATCTGGTCCAGCTCAGCGCGCCGGTGCGTCTTGACGAACGCAGGTGTTTGCAGCCGCAAGACCGGGAAGAGAAAGTTCCTTCTCTTTTTCAGGCTTCCAGACGTTTTGCTCAGCCAAACAAAAGCGGGGTCCTCTTTCGACCACCAGGAGATAACGGCTCTCAGTCTTTGATCAGAGGGAATTCAAAAGTACTTTTTAAGTCGACCTCCTGTATCCGTAAATACAGGGAATGGAGTTTGCGTCGGTAATCTTCAGTCCAGCAAAGTTATCGAGCATGTGGCGTGGGGGGGGGGGTAATCCACGGAGTAGCAGCTGCGTGCCTTCCATGACTGGCAGAACTCCAAAAAGAAGGGAGATTTCGGTCTGTTGCTGGGTTTTATACCTTTCCCTAGCAACGTTATCTCTTCGCTTCGTTGCTAGGGTTGCGGCCATTTTGGTCCATGTTGCATGATGGGAGTTGGTGGCCATTTTGAACACATTGCATCATGGGACATGCAGTTCGTCACGTCTGAACCGGCATTACATTATATTGAGACATTGATTATTTTGACTCTATTCGGTATCTCTATTGATGATTTATAACAAAAGTTTCTAAAGGTGCATAGCCATGTTATTTAACTTTTTTTAAATGTATACATCAGTTGCTCACTCTGGTTGCATACAAAGTTTTTATGAAAGAATATCATGTCCTGCTGATGTATTAGTTGTTCTTTTGGTGTTTTATGTTTTTGTTCAATTTGTTGGTAATTAAAGCCTTTCACGTTTATGTACGATTATAATGGAAGAAAGTACTGTGCATGCACAGCAGGGGCTAAAACAAGGCAGCAGCTAATGACTATTGGCATCTCCTAGTGAAACAATGAAGAATGGTCCAAGTTCCAGTGAAAAAAGAGCAAAAAATATGATTCCAAGAGGGAAAAGACTGGAATGTTGCTGGGAATACAGTATCAATATTGGTGTTCACAGAAGCAGACACTGAATCTTTCAAGTCTCACATGCGATTTTTTTTGGCTCAAAAAGTACTACCAAAACACTGTCAAGATGGAGGTTTGGTGTGTATAACTTTATTTATCATGATCAAACGGTTTTTGGTCTTTTTAAAAAAAATCCTTTTTTAAAGCAAAGAAACTGCTTAGCCTGGCTGGGGTGCAAGTAAAGGCTGGATTCTTGCTGGACTTGTAATACAGTGGGGGAAACCCTGGTATTAAACCCAGTATATTAAGAATGGGATCTTATGTGTGTCTAGGCAGAAGTGCAAATACTTTTGGCAATATAGTGTATTGTATATTAAACACAACTTATGGGCCAAATTAAATAGATTTGTTCACATATTGCGAGCAGTTGATTTAAGATACTGATGGAGTACCTTAAACCCATACCAAGCAAGGCCCATACCAAACATTCCCTTTAAAAAGTCTCTGTAATAGAAATGGCGAGTGTGTGCAACCCCCTCACTCCCTTATAAAACAAACTGGCTGTAAAACATGCATTCTTACTTGTTGTTTTAAGATAAGGATCACATCCTGTCCAAGGGGTCATTTAACCAGAAAACAATAACCTTGTGTTTTTCCACAGCTCAGTGCCTGCTGCCTACATTCAATGGCACTGATGTAAAGCTCAAAAATAAAAATTAGTTTAGCTTTTATCATATTGACCTCTCCTTATAGTTAAATCTCTCATTTACAGAAGAATATTAGATTAACTGGAGGGGAGAGCTCAGATGAGGAGCATACTGTTGAGAGCAAGGGATAAACTAGCTTCAATTAATGCCACATCATTGGAAAGAACGGAGGCTGGACAGTTTAGCTTTATCCCACACATTTTCTAACCAAGACTGTACAGGACACGCGAACAGAGACTGATGTAGTCCACAGTGATTGAGTTAGGAGTTTATTGTAGATCCTCAAACATGCAGTGCAGCACAAAAATCTACTTTAGAACTTTAATCCAACATGCAGTGCCTGATCTTTCTCTGAAATTCTCAGCGGTGTCATTCTTCACATCTTAGCTCAGCCAATCATTTATAATTACATGGGGACAACTAATGATTTTAGCAGAATTCTCAATTATAAATATCCAAATGTAAAAGCAGTATTTTCTAACCACAACACAGAGCAGATGGGATCCAGTAGGCCATCCTCCTTCCCGCTGCAGTGGCAGCTGGATAGCATCCTTCTCATAAAATGCAAATGGAATTCAACTTTGAATCTCAGTGGTCACCATTGGTACAAGTTTCCAATTCATTCTGGGTTGTTGATGATGCAAAATGGGTGGGTGCTACTAACCTGACAACAGCCAGCTGCATGTATCGCTCCGCCTAGCTCCACTCACATACATCTGGGACACCGCCATAGGACTTGCCTTTACTGAAGGCTGGGCCTTATCAAAACTCCTTGCATATGATTGGATAAGCCACTTGTCTGTCATCTTTATCGACGTGCTATTTCAACCAGTCACACCGAAGCTAACCCGTGACGCTGATGAGACCGACGCAGGAAAAAAAAACAACTTTTTTTTTTTTAATGTGTTTGCCGCTCTAGTGCAGGGTTTTCCGCAGCGCTATCTTGGCGAGGCGGCCGCGGAAAACGTGTCGTCCACCCCCCCCCGCTCCGCGAGCCGGTCCGCGGAGAAAAAGTCATCCATCCCCCCCCCCCCCGGTCCGCCTCGCATAAGCAAATTCCTGCGGGAAACACTGTAGTGGCAAGCGTTTTATTGACAGTGAGCTGACAGGAAGAGGGGGGAAGACAGGCGGCAAAGCGCCGCGGGTCGGAGTCCATCCCGGGCCGACCGCGTTGAGGACTAAAGGCCTCCTAACATGGTTCGCGCTAACCGCTAACGGTTAGCCGCTAACCGCTCGTTAGCGGCTAACCGCTTGCCAAATCCGGTCGGGAGAAGGACGAAAACATGGTTTCCACCAACAAAAGCCTTCAGAGCCGTTCTCTGATGTTCTTTTAATGAAACAATATCAGATAGATTGGACAACACGGAAGAAATAGCAGCATCAATGCTAACGCTTGCTTCCTCGATGCGAGCCGCCATTGTTGTTGGAATCTCACGGTGGCTTCTCCACTACGTCACATCCATGAAACACCCGCCCTGCGTCCTGATTGGCCAGACCAAAAATTTGGTTGGGGAAATCACTTTAAATGAGCCGTGTCCCAGATGTATGTGAGTGGAGCTAGGCGGAGCGATACATGCAGCTGGCTGTTGTCAGGTTAGGGTGCTACGGCTCTAGTTCAGTATCGTGCAATACAGCTTTTCTAAAGAAGCAGAAGAGGTCAATCCGAGGACACGTAGAGCTGTTTGGTTGACTTCTAAAAGTAAATAAAGAGAGTGGAGCAAGTTTTTCTACATGACAAAAGTGAAGAAAATTTCATCAAGATTTATGTAAGCTTCACATCTTTCATCCATTTGATTCCTTTGTCAGCTAATTGTCCCATCAATTCCCTGCTGAATACAAACATGGTGCCATTGTGTTTCAGCACCCTCTACTAAAAGCCAAGGCATGCTGTGTTCTTTGATATGGGAGCCCTTCCATCCAAAAGTTATTAGGCGCCCGCCTATGCATTGAAAATGCATGGCGGAGGCCTTATACTATGCACCTAATAAGGGTTTCTTTATAATTATTAGGCGCCCGCCTATGCATTGAAAATGCATGGCGGACGCCTTATACTATGCACCTAATAAGGGTTTCTTTAATATTATTAGGCGCCTGCCATAGCATTTGCAATGAGGAGGCAGTGCTGTGCTTCGCACAGCACTGCCTCCAATGCAAATGCATGGAGGCACCTATTACTATTCACCTCTAAACGGCTTATTTTCTTATTCTTTATTTTTCTTACATCACGATAAATGCGGCCCGAACCGTAGCGAGCACCCCCACGATATAGGTATCAAAACTTGTGGCTCGATTACGAGATGTGTGCTACTACTTTTATTGGGGTTTCGAGTTACCATGGCAACAAAATTAGCGAAAAACCACCCCCAAAAAACCCATAGGAATGAATGGAGTCGGGTAGAAAGAAAGCCTCAAAAAAGCCTCAAAATGACCATTTTCAACGCTGTACTGTGTCGCCATGCTTTCACCTATGAACACCGTTTAACTTCCAGTTTGTAGATATATCTGTGAACTACTCAGAAGTGAAAACGGGATGTGGATATCTGTTATCGTCTCCTCACAAGTACTCCTCAAAGCTCATGTCCGAAAATCTGTGAAATCATCGTTTATAATGAAAGTCAATGACGGAATTCTTCAACTGCCAGAGTGGCCCACTCTAGCTTTTTTAAAAATTTCAAAACTCCGAACAACTTGACCTTACTCGCTCAATTTTCACTCTATGTAGACAAATTATACATCAAAACGTAGGTATTTTTGTCAGGATTCGGGAAATGTAACCCTCATTGGTGTGGCATTTATATATTTTTCGCAAATCACCTCAGACCGACACAAACCCGAAACCTCCTCCATTCATTTCCTATGGAGCGGTTTTGAAAAATGACGTTTGAAAATCCAAAACATCCCATGTTTTCGCATCGTCGCTACTCCTAAACCGTTTTATGTACAGACATGAGACTTTCACACATGAATGTCCCAACCCTTCTGGCACTCACAAAAAAGGAATTTTGTGGATAACTGTTACGGTTTTTCCGCAGGAACAATTTGTTCGGGAGTAGCGAATGTGCAAACTCCTAAAAACGCTTTGGAGCTGCATTTTCCCACATCATCCACCTTTTTACATCGTCGCTGTGCCTACACCGATTCTTGTACAAACATAAAAATTAGCTTAATGGTCCTCAAAAGCCTGCTGATACTCATGGTGAAAGAATTATTTTGATATCTCTTATACTTTTTGAGTTACAGCGATTTGTTCGGGACCCTTTTCAGAGGATTTCTGAAAATCCATAAAAACCGCCTTTAGATCATCATTTTTTACGCCTTTATTAAACTTTTTCCAGCAAAAAACGATAGCTTTTCTTCTTCCCCTATCCGTTACGAACTAAACGCAGAAAAAATTACGTCTCTACCATTTATAGATCAGGAGATATGAAGCGTTGTTCGGGGCAAAGTTCTCCATTATAATCCAATGGGACTTATTGTGAGCAAAGTCTCTGCACTTTGGTAGACTCGCCCGCTGCAGCTGTGTCAGTGAGTTTCCATGACAACGGAACTCTGAGGGCCAGAGAGAGAAGCTCCATTGAGATACAATGGCAACTTTCATCGCTCACTGCAGCGGCTGTGATTAATGTAGAAATCTGAAATTCGCACAGTCACTTCCTCTTAACATTTTAAAATTTTCATGTGACTTTCAGCCATGTGTCAGTTCTCTGTCCCATTTGGGATTTCACATGCTTTCCTATTGGGCCTTTGCTTCCAACAGGACCTGGCATGATAACCAGACACAACCCAATAGACCCCTTGCATCTGACGTCACAGTTCACGTGATCGGGGGTGCGCGTCTCCATCTTGGTGGGCAGGCTAGCCTGACAGCCCGTCTACTACATGAGAAAACGATCTTGTGATGCGTTATCTAAAGAAGAAAAATACCTGGAGAACTCGTCATTTCGTCAAATGGCGTGCCAACCAATATGGCCGCCACGCAAGGGGTTCTGGGTAACGGGGTCACGTGGTTGCAAGGGGTCTATTGGCCAATACAGCACCACCCACCTGTGGGAAATGGCGCTACTGACAATTTTGGTCAAATGTTGAGTTCTATGCCCAGATGTGGTGAGGCTGAGTTGCTAAAGGAGGCCAATCTGACCTCTGAACTTTGGTCACGTTTGGTGACATTAAGTATTGGCACCCCTATTTGAGGCACTTCCCAGTACAGGATTTGGACCAAACTGACAGAGTACAATCCCCCGGTGATACTGAACACAACCATGTTAGCGGCTAACTGTTAGCATGTTGCTAACCGGAAGTAGCTCTATGAAGGTCTCACCATCTTCTGCTTCACAGAGTCTGTTCTTACTTTAGAGAGAAAGCTCCACAAGAAATTTGGGCTACGTCACATAAAGCATCTCCAAGCTATGAGGTGTCAAACATCCTATGCTTTTCAATGGGGGACCAAACCCCTTATGGTCCCAATACTGCATGCCCATATATGGTGCTACAGTATAGCTCAGATGGAAAGTGCAGGCTTTGCATGCAAGAGGTCGTGGGATCGAAACCCGGCTTGGGAGACTAAGATTTTTGTGTTATAATCCCCACAGTGTGTATATTAAAACATGTGTGCTGATCCCATGAAGTATTTTTTGTACCACCCGCCACTTTGAGTTACCATGGCAACGTTATGAATGACGTATTTTCTCCTTATTTGAGGCTCATCCCATTACAGGATTTGGACAAAACTAACAGAGTACACTCACCCAGTGATACCAAACACAACCATGTTAGCGGCTAACGGTTAGCATGTTGCTAACCGGAAGTAGCTCTAGGAAGCCTGTACAAACTTCTGCTTGACAGATTTGGTGAATTTTAGGATTTTCTCCCTTTTAAGGCACTTCTCAGTACTGTATTTCAACCAAACTAACAGAGTAACATTACCCGGTGATACTGAACACAGCCATGCTAGCGGCTAACCGTTAGCATGTTGCTAACCGGAAATAGCTTCAGGAAGGTCCTACCAACTGCTGCTTAGCCAGAGTTCTTCTGCCTTTACAGACAGAGAGGGCTGCAGCTGTCAGTGAGTCTCCATGACAACGCTGCTAGCAAGAGGCTCCTAGGAGGTCCATTGACTTAACATGGCACCTTTGTACGGCCGCTGCGAGGGCTGTGAAGACCGTAGGAACCTGAAATTCGCAGTGTTGCTTCCTGTTGCTATTTCTGACGGTACGGTACGCACCAAGTGGCAGGCGCCATGCTAAATTTCTTCAGAAATTTTCTAGTTAGGCGCCTGCCATAGCATTTGCAATGAGGAGGCATTGCTGTGCAAAGCACAGCACTGCCTCCCATGCAAATGCATGGAGGCACTTATTACTATTCACCTCTAAACGGACTCTTTATTAATTAGGCACCTGCCATAGCATTGCAATGAGGAGGCAGTGCTGTGCGAAGGTTCTCTTTATTTTTCATCCGTCACGATTAATGCGGCCCGAACCGTAGCGCGCACCCCCACAATATAGGTATCAAAACGTGCGGCTTGATTAAGAGATGTGTGCTACTACTTTTATTGGGGTTTCGAGTTACCATGGCAACAAAATTAGCGAAAAACCACCCCCAAAAAACCCATAGGAATGAATGGAGTCGGGTAGAAAGAAAGCCTAAAAAAAGCCTCCAAATGACCATTTTCAATGCTGTACTGTGTCGTTATGCTTTCACCTATGAACACCGTTTAACTTCCAGTTTGTAGATATATCTGTGAACTACTCAGAAGTGAAAACGGGATGTGGATATCTTTTATTGTCTCTTCACAGTTACTCCTCAAAGCTCATGTCCAAAAATCAGCAAAATCATCGTTTACAATGAAAGTCAATGACGGAATTCTCCAAATGCTAGAGTGGCCCACTCTAGCTTTTTTAAGGATTTTAAAGCTCCGAACAACTTGAGCTTACTTGCTTAATTTTCACGCTACGTAGACAAATTATACATCAAAACGTAAATGGTAGAGACAGAAGTTTTAAGAAAACTTTAAAGTATTTTATGTATTGTTTATTAATTTATTTCATATTAATACATAACCTCCTTTTCCTGTCAAATCCTGCACCTCTATGCATATCCTGCACCTGAGATCTCACCTGTTATGGTAGATCCAGGCCTCTATTACTCTGGTACTCAAGCCCTTTCATGATCATTTATATGTATGTATGCATGTATGTATGTATATATGGAACAGTAAATATCTATACATATATGGAACAGTCAATATATTTCACCTCACTAGACAGATTAAAAAAGAAACAGTGGATCCATCCCTCTGGAAATGTGGATTTTGTCGACCACTAAGAAGACAGTTTCTGGTTAACATTTTTGCATGTGGTGTTTGTTGCTTCTGCTGCTTATAAAAAAGCTTCTGTGTTTGTTAGAGGGCATTCTTGGACTTAATGCTGGGAGGATTATTACTGTCATGTTCCTGGTCTCTGTGCATGTTGTCACTTTTTCAAAATAGGGGACATATACTGGAAGCCATGGCTGAGCTGCAGCAGGAACCGCACCTGTCTTGGTTTTGCTTTTTCACTTGCCGGGGATTTAAGGAGCTGCACCACAAACTTTTTTTCTTCTTTTTACAAGTAACAACTAAATAACTTGAACTGATCTAAATGAATAAAGATAAAGGAATCTGTTTAATTTATTTTGTATTCAGAAGTTTTAAGAAAAGATTAAAGTATTTTATGTATTGTTTATTAATTTATTTTATATTAATACATAACCACCTCCTTTTCCTGTCAAATCCTGCCACAACCACTTCGCTGGTTCTCCTTAATATTGAAAACTTTGTAATGTAACGAGACCTCAGGGACATCCTCCATCGGGATAGAATGGCACCTTTTGACACCCACTGCATTGGCTGTGATGAATGTAGGAATCTGAACTTCGCACAGTCACTTCCTCTTAACATTTTAAAATTTTCCAGTGATTATCAGCCGTGAATCACTTTTCTGTCCCATTTTGAATTTCACATGCTTTCCTATTGGCCCTTGGACTCCAAGAGGATCTGGCAGGATGCCCAGACATGACCCCCCCCCCCCCCCCCCCCCGGCCAAGTCAGCACCACTCACCTGTGGGAAATGGCGCTGCACACCATTTTTGTCAAATGTTGAGTTTCCTTGCCCAGATTTGGTGAGGCTTAGTTGCTAAAGGAGGCCGATCTGACACATGGCCTTTGGTGAGCTTTGGTGACATTAAGTATTGGCACCCTTTTTGAGGAACTTCACAGTACAGGATTTTGACCAAACTAACAGAGTACAATCACCCAGTGAAACTGGACACAACCATGTTAGCGGCTAACTGTTAGCATGTTGCTAACCGGAAGTAGCTCTAGGAAGGTCTCACCAACTTCTGCTTCACATAGTTTGTACTTCCTTTAGTAGTTTGTAATGCCTTTAACATTTTTATTCACATATTTAATTTTTTCATGCTACATTGAAGTATTCAATCATGTTTTAATAACACCAATTTTCCATGCTGCTTGGATGCAGACCATCTCCTGTCGGCTGGTTTTGACGAAGACGAAGGAACTCGGAAGCTTTGGTTTTGACAGTTACGCGCACCAACAGGCGGGCGCCTTCTTCAACTTCTTCAGAACTTGAACGATTCTAGGTTAAATTTCCCCTTTTTCTTTTTTTCTTTGTTCTTACCCGTTCTCATTTCTCTGCAGCTCTTTGCACTCTGATGAACATTCCAGGAACATCTTCATGGCTGTCCTAACTCCTAGCACTGTGCTTGGTTTGAAGCTAAGGACACTTTTTATTCCTTTAGATCTAGACTAGACCCACTTATTTACCACCATTCAATTTAAATACTGCCCAATATCCTAGATACTCAAATTTAATGTTTGCAGCTACAACTATTATTTTTTTATCAAAAGAAAAACATCTTAGAATAAAAAAAGACAACCTTATAGTGTGTCAGCTTTTAGATCTGGAGGAAATGGACCAGTTTTCTTCATCCATCTCTGCTGTTGGACATTTTGCCATTCAGCGATTCTCACCATAATTATTAGAGATGTTGAGTGAAAAGTTGGGACTCTTAAATTTCCACCAGTTTACTTAATTTTATAAATCTGAAACATTTTTTCCCATGGAACATCACTTGCTCTATCTCTCTCCCAGTCATGCACAGATGAGATGGAAGATTAATGTCTGAATGGTGTTTGATTGAGGAAGCTTGTATTATCAGTGTTTTAAAAGTATCATAGTTAACTTTCTGATATACAGATTAAAACTGGGGCTTCAGTGATTTTTGGGAATGAGGGACCTTTTCAACATTCAATAGCTTTCTGATTCTTTGAAGACTACAAAACTATATTAGGCATTACCAGTAGTATTATTGTAATGTGTAACAGACCACAGACTTCTCAGCAGGGGGCGATAGCACTTACAGCTTTTGGAAATAAGCTATTTTTGAGTCTGTTAGTTTTTGATTTAATGTTTCTGAAGCTTTACATGATGGAAGTGGGTCAAACTGTGCATTGCCTGAGTGGGTGGGTTCTGTGGCAATGCAGTTGGCCCTTCTCTGGACTGGTGCAGCATTGACTGAGTCCAGGTCCTGTAGACGCCATCCCACAATCCTCCGCACTGTCCTCACCACCCGTGCCAGATCCTCTCCTGCACTGTGCAGCTCCCATACCACACAGTTATACTGCAACACAAGATGCTTTCTGTAGTAGTTATGTAAACGTTTTTAATTACTTAATGGAAAGTCCAGTCCATTTCAGTTTCCTCCTGTTGGTGAGGATGTTACTGACCCTGGAGCAGATCAGTGGAAATAATCCCAGGTTGTGGAGCTTCAGAGCCAGCATGTCTGGTAGCATGATGTTTAAGGGTGAGCTCAAGTCCACAAATAACTCCCTATCCTCCTAACATCCTAACCATTTCTTGGAGTTCAAACAGTGCTGGAGAGGGAAGCAGCACCTGTCAGATCTTTTGATCTCCTAAGGGTGTATGAAAATCTACAAAGTCCAAGTGTTAGTTGACAGGGAAAATAATATGGAATATGGAAACCACAGGATGGCATCATGGATCCTTGATTCTGTTTTGTCTCTCTTTGAGGTCGGTCGTGTTTTTCTCCCCTCTCCAGCTTTCACCCCCCTCCCCCCTCTCCTGCTCTGCTATGTCTTGTCTTTCTGAGCACTTTCCTTATATCAACCGAACTCTGAAAAACATGGATCTGGTAAGCTGGTCTCTCAATGCTATTGATCAAATTTTTTCGATGGGTAGGCAACTAAAGGAAAACCCGTCTGGTCCTGATTTGACTCATTTTGTGGGATACACTCTATGTTCTTGGATGGAAAACGGTGTGTCTTTGGACTTTGTCATTACTGGACGTTTGAAACGTTTGCATGTTTGGATTCAGGATACTTGGATTTCTACTTATTGGATTTGGTGGATTTTTGATGTATTAGCCAATACAGCTGATGTCGGTAGCCATTTGGCCTTGATCAGGCTGCCGGCTGCATATGACGCGCTCACTAAGGCGGTGAACGGACAGTTCTGGAAGGTGGAGGAGCAGAGCCAAAAAGCTGGATGTGCTGGTACGCAGACTTAACCTGACCATATGGATTTCGCTCCGCCTAGCTCCACTCACATCCATCTGGGACCTCTCCATAGGAATTGCCTTTTTTGAAGGCTGGGCCTTATCAAAAATCCTTGCATATGATTGGATAAGCCACTTGTCTGTCATCTTTATCGACGTGCTATTTCCACCACTCACACCGAAGCCAACCCGTGACGCTGTGAGAGTGACGCAGGAAAAAATTATTTTTTTTTCTATGTGTTTGCGGCTTAAGTGGCACGCGTTTTATTGACAGTGAGCTGACAGGAAGAGGGGGGAAGACAGGCGGCAAAGCGCAGTGGGTCGTAGTCGATCCCGGGCCAACCGCATCGAGGACTAAAGGCCTTCTAATATGGTTCGCGCTAACCGCTCCACCGCGGGCGTGCCCCGGAAAACAAAACTTGCCAAATCCGGTCGGGAGAAGGGCGAAAACATTGTTTCCACCAACAAAAGCCTTCAGTGCTGTTCTCTAATGTTCTTTTAATTAAACAATATTAGGTAGATTGGACAACACGGAAGAAGTAGCTGCATCAATGTTAACGCTTGCTTCCTCGATGTGAGCCACCATTGCTATCTGAATCAAAACAGTCTCATGTCACGGTCGCTTCTCCACTACATCACATCTATGAAACTCCAGCCCTGCATCCTGATTGGCTAGACAATAAAATTGGTTGGAGAAATCACTCTCTATGGGAGAGGTCCAAGATGGATGTGAGTGGAGCTAGGGGGAGCGAAATCCATATGGCTAGAGTCAGGTTAACGCAGACTGGCTTTGGTGGTTGAACTCAAAGGGTTGATGGGATAAAATCAGGACGTGAAGTGTGGAAAAGCCAAACAATTTGGAAAATTGGATTTCATCATTTGAATCCAGCAAAAGACTTAAAGCTGACAGGAAAGTCAGGGCAGCTTGTCTCATAACAAATAACATATTTGGATTATGCCCTCCCTATCTAATCACTCCTGGATTGTTATGGCGGAGAGTGCTCAGAACTCTACCCTGCTACCCCCGCTGACACCTGCGGATGCTTTCTGAACTGTTGGCTGGCTGATAACATCAAGGACAATGGCCTCTGGAGAGTATTCAAAAAAAATATAAACACTTTCACCCAAACAGACACACATAACTGATGCTCATATAAACTGATGAACTTACACGCAACTAGCATCAAATGTTGACCTTCTGCTAAATGTGTCTCGTCTTATTTGTGCTTTTTGTGCAAGAGGTTTTTGATATGTCAAACTGTATCCTGTTACATGATAAAGTATGAGTTATGTTTTTTTCCCCTCCCAACTTCCTTTTTTTGTGGCCTCTATCTTTTTACAGAGTAATGGCAGCGCCATGTGGGCACCGTGTAAGGCGGTTTCTTCGCTGCAAGGCCTCAGTAAAACGTCTCCCCCTGAAATGTTTGTGATGTTTGTTTGTTTTATGTTATGGCGATTGTACTGAAACAACAATTTCCCGGTTACAAAATGGATGGGATGGATGGATTATTAAAGTATTTCTGATTCTGATTCATCAGCATCCATCCACTAGCCTCCACTGCTTTCATTACTACATCAGATTTGAACCTTTTTGTGTCCTACAGTATCAGGGTAAACGCTTCCCATCAGGCCACCATTTTGCCTCAAAATGGTTCAACTGTCACTAAAGTTAAGATGCTGGGAACCCTGCTCCTCAAACCAGTTATGTTTATGTCTAAATAGCTAATTGAGAGAAACCAAACCTCATCAGTGTGCTAACTTGATTTTGTCTTCAATCTTCTTTAATAAACAATTACCAATTTCTGCTATTTTTAGCTGTATTGCTGTTATTTTAGAGACGTACTAGATTTCTCTCAAATGGTCTTACAGTGAACTTTCACTTCCCCGTATGACACCAGAAACCAAGTCTTCCAGGTGGTCATTTTCCCCCATTTGCCAGACTGAATTAGACTTAGGACATGAATAGTTACTGTATGGGTCGGTGGAAGTGTGCAGCAAAAGCTAACACATGATATCTTGGCTATACTTGATATGAGGAATGTTTACGCGTCTTTAGTCCATTTCATCTCTTTTTAAGCTTTAATGAGGAGACTACAAGATAATGGTATCCTGTAACTAGCAGAAATCTTTGTAAAATCGTTTGATCCTCATCATGAGTGCCTCCATTCTGGCAGACCTGAAACATACATCACCATTTAAACATTGTTGCATATGCCCAGAGCTCTTTAGCCTCATGTTGGATGGGTGAGACATGAACATTTTCCTGACTTCACACACCACACAAGACATTCCTCACACTAAAACAAGCCCATGCTGACGCCGTGTGTGATCTATCTGCCTTCTGCGGAGCTGTTCTGGCCTGTTTCACAGCCTGGTGGGCATCTGCAGTTCCTGCCGCTGTTAGCGTCAGCAGAGTAGTAGAAGAGCTGATCAGACCCCGCCTAACTCCCATCAGGTGTGCAGGGACTAAAGCTATAGTGCTCTTTTGTACGAAGGTGTTTTGAATCATGGTCAGTAAAACAATATAGACTATGTACATAGTTTTTGGGAATGAAATCTGAAAATACCCTGTTGGTCTAACTTCAGCTTTGTGTATGTGTTTTTTTTTGCAGCCCGTACCAGGGTGGTAATGACGGAGTTTGGACGTCTGTATGGGCAGCAGTATGCTGTAGCTCTCTTCAACAAAATTCGCTTTGACATAGAGGGAGGAGGTGGCCCACAGCCACAACTACTACAGCGCAAGGTAATAGATTCACCCTGGCCACTACGGGACTCTCCTATTCTTTGTATCTGTATTTCAATTTGTTGAGTGTGCATCAAACAGGATTAGTTTTGTTATTCTGACCCATGCAGAGCTAAGACAAGTATGTAGTCTTTTGTAAACTAGGCAGCTGAAATCAGTAAAGTATAAGGCTATGAAGTAATTGATGTTAGGAAAACGTATGCTGATAAGCTCTATAAGTAATGAGGTAACAAAGATCACTTCTGCAAAATGTAAAAAAAAAAAAAGAAACTTTAATAGATTTGTATTATGTTCATTCGTACTCCAACCAGTGTCGCATCAAGGGATTTTAGACCATCTCAGCAGCATCACATGATGTCACAATTTTAAATGATGCAAACTTGGTAAGCACAAATCCTTTAAAAACACATTTATTAGGGTTCCAAGCCCGCAGCGCAGGTGAACAGCTATGCCATTCGTCTGCACTGTGTGCAGAGAACACTATTGTTTTTCGTGTGTTTCTTCATTAGGCTTCCAAGCCTGCTGTATACATTTGGTATACTAAATATATATTAGGGCTAAAAAATAAAAAAATTAATCTAATTAATTACATACCCTGTAATTAATCTAAATTAATCGCATATAATTTTTGCTGTGAAACTATTTTAAATATTTAAATTTAAATGATTCATAGAATAATCAGCATTAGATACATTAAAGTTCAAAAACTCTTATTCACATTTCATGCCTTCAGACGTTTTAACATGTGTCGTTATGGCATATGTGGCACACAGTAACGTAGGGGAATGAAAATAAATGAAAACTCCCCTCAATATCAACACTTTACAACAGTAAAGTGACATTTGCGCTACTTCCGGGTTACGCCGGTAGGCAAACACAGGACTGTTCTCGCCAAACACCGTGACAAAACGGGTGAATTAGAGCGTGCTTTTAGTTTATTTTCGAAATGTAAACAATGCCTACGACTTGTTGTGCTCCCGGTTGCACACAGAGGCATCCCAAATCGTCGGATGTACGTTTCTTTTGTTTACCGAAGGACCAAGAAAGACGAAAGAAATGGATATTTTCAATGAAAAGGACGCAGGCAGACAAATCCCAATCGACTGTGGGAGCCATCATACCCCGACAGAATTTGCAGTCTACACCTTATCTGCGGTAAATACAACTTAATTTTGCACTGGTCATTGTTCTGCTTTAATAATTAAAGGTATACTATGCAACCGGGGTTGATTTTCCAGCGAGGCTCCCCCCAGAGGGCGAAAGTAAAAGTGCACTGTCGTAAAGATGCTCAGCTGTTCTGGTTTCTCCGTGAAGCCAGGCGCGGTTGTTTTGAGCTTAGCAGACAGGCGAACGCAACGAAAAGTCGAAAAAACGGCAGTACAAACAATGACTAACACAGTGAAGGTATGAACATCAAGCTTCCCGCAGCGCTATCTTGGCGAGGCGGCCGCCGTAGCCGCCTCGCCAAGCCGCCTCGCCAAGCCTCCGCCGCGGCCGCCTCGCCAGTTTTATTATTATGATTATTATTTTATTTTTATTTTTTTATGTTGGCGAGACGCTACCGCCACCGCCTCGCCAAGCCGCAGCCGCTTCGCCGCGGCCGCCGCGGTAGCGTCTCGCCAACATAAAAAAAAAAAAAATAAATAAATAAATAAATAATAATAATAATAATAAAACTCGATATGCTTGCATGTTTATTTGACGTTAACACGCGGTTCTTTGTTGTTGCTTTCGCGCATGCATATAGTGAATGGCAGGGCAAAATTACATAGAGTTCTCGCCGTAAAGCGAGACTTCTCTGTGTGCGGGCCGTGAGCTCTTGCAATTGCAAGTGCGGTATTTCCCCCACAGACCCCCAGTGCGGCCGAGAAAACCTTTGTTCGACCTGAAATGACTCATTTAATCATCCAAAACGGTATGGAACACATTAATTAACTGAAAAATGTTGCATAGTATGCCTTTAAAGCCGCAAGCGGCGTCGATCGGCCCTGCAGCCAAGCACCTTCGCACACTGCCGGCTGCCAGCCACCGCAGAAGCTGTCACGCATTTTCCCTGCCCGTCCACAGGGCGATACACATCAACGTGTTGGGCAGTGCTCGCCCACGACTCACAAAAAAATCTAGTGCTGATCGGTCGATGAAGCGAGGAAATACAGCCATTGAATAATGATAATGCATTTGGCCACCGGGCCGGACTAAATCGTTTGGCCAGCATTCACAGACTCGCTATCTGGACGGTATCTGGCAATCTGATACCATCAACTTACTCTTAAAACGATCTTGTGATACTTTATCTAAAGAAGAAAAATACGTCGAACTCATCGTTTGCTCTGTTTGCGTCTGCCACTGTGCTCGCCTTCTGCCTTCCAGTCCGGCGCGCAGGCGCAAAAAACCCGGATGAAAACAATAGAAGTGAACTACCCTATACGACATTGATTAATTTGCGTTATTTTTTTAATCCGTTATATATATATATATATATATATATATATATATATATATATATATATATATATATATATATAGATATATAGATATATAGATATATAGATAGATATATATATATAGATAGATATAGATATATATATCTATATATATATATATTATATATAGATATATATATAGATATATATATAGATATATATCGATATCTCGATATCTCGATATAGCTATCGCTATAGCTCTCTCTATCTCTCTCTATCTCTCTCTCTATCGATATATCTCTCTCTCTATATCTCTCGCTATATATCTCTCTCTCTATCGCTCTCTCTCTCTAGCTATCTCTATCTCTCTAGCTCTATCGCTCTAGATCTCGCTCTCTCTCGATATAGCTCTCTCTCTATCTCGCTCTCGCTCTCGCTCTCTCGCTATAGCTATATCTCTCTCGCTCTCTCGATCTCGCTTCTCTCTCTATATCGCTCTCGCTCTCTCGCTCTCTCTCTCTCTCGCTCTCGCTCTCGCTCTCTCTCTCTCTCTCTCGATCTCGATCTCTCTCTCTCTCTCGCTCTCGCTCTCGCTCTATATCTCTCTATAGCTCTCGCTCTCTCTCTATCTCGCTCTCGCTCTCTCTCTCTCGCTCGCTCTCTCTCTCTCTCTCTCTATCGATCTCGCTCTCTCCTCTCTAGCTATAGATCTCTAGCTCTCTCGCTCTCTCTCTCTCTCTCTCTCTCTCTCTCTCTCTCTCTCTCTCGCTCGCTCGCTCGCTCGCTCGCTCGCTCGCTCTCTGTGTGTCTCTGTCCGTTCTCCTGCCACCCCTCCCTTCATGATCCGTTCCAGATGAATGTTGGTTTGGCTGAGCAGGGGGAGCCGGCATGTTCAAATGGGCGGGGCGTGGGTGGACTTGAAACCCGTTAATTACTGCTTGCAGTTTTAGTTTGATTTTGATTTGTTTGGGTTCCCTGGATGTATTGGTCCAGCTTTCTGCACCAACACACAGGCTCATGTCAATACATCAAATTATCACTGGAAAAATCACAGTAGGAAGTTAAGCTTCTTTATATGTAAGTTTATTAGACTGATTTAGATATATTTTGAATGTTCATTTCTTTCCTTTTTAAATATTGTGAGTTTTTGTAGAATTTTCTTTCTACAAAAATCTAAATATTACAGAAAATACAGATAAGAGATAAAAATTACCTTTGATGCAAAAATATCAGCGGCCCTGAAAATGCATTACATGTGTTGTACAGTACGTGCATTATAAAGCTATAGGAGGACTTTGGACCTCTGAGCAACGTTCGAGTCTATTTTTCTCCCTAGTCCAGGTGAGATTCTTCTGTTGTCTTTGGTCCAACACAAGGAATGCACAAGTGGCAGCTCTAAGCTGCAATTATCAAAACTAACAAGAAAAAGTTAGTATAACATTTAATATTTTCTGTGTAATGAACCTATATAACGCCGTTTCAATTTTTAATTAAGTCTTTCAAATGAACAGTGTTGGGCACGTTACTTTGAAAAAGTAATTATAGTTACTAGTTACTTCTCCCAAAAAGTAACTGAGTTACTGAGTTGCTCCACTATAAAAGTAACTAGTTACCAGTAAAAGTAACTATTGCGTTTTTCGTTTCTCTCCCGTCATGAAGTGTTTGCCAAACTGTATTGCTACTGTGCCGATACTGTGTCACTGAATACTGACACCTGATGGACCTTAAAAATCCTTACAGGCAACCTAGTTGACAGAGTTAACTGACACTGATTTGATGACCTAGTATACACAATATTTACAATTTATTTCATTGTATGTTGCATTGTATTATTTTATATTTCCATTTGAATTTTGTCACGATTTGTCTATGGATAAACCCAGAACCACCACACACGAAACTTAAAATGCAAAGTCTTTGTTGAAAGGTTGAAGGGATATGGATGGTAGACCGGAGAGACAGGGCTGCACAGGTAAGGGTGTAGGTGATGGCAGGAGCAGACGGCCTGGAGAGAAAGTCCACAATCACTAGGTGGCTAGGAAAGCTCAGTACTGCTCGGCTGGCAGGCCTCGTAGCAACACCAGGCCACAGAGCAGAACTTCTCCAGGGCGGCTAGTCAGGTTAGCAGTTCTCAGTAGACACCAGGGCACAAAGCAGAGCTTTCCCAGAGTGGCTAGTCAGGTTAGCAGTTCTCTGGAGACACCAGGACAAAGAGCAGAGCTTCTCCAGGAACAAGCTGCAGAGTACAAAGTCATTTAAAGAGAGACTGGCAGGACTGACCTTAAACGAGAAAGCAAAACAAATCTTCCAAGTCAAAAAATGAGGACTGGCATGGAGAGGGTGTAGAACGATGATGGACCGGCACTAGAGTGAGACAGAGGGAGGCTTAAATAAAGAGGCTAGCAGGTGAAATGTGTCTGACTGATTAATTACCAACAGGTGTGACTGACTGCAAAGGGGGTGAAGTGAAGGCAGAGTGGAAGGGGAGGGAGACTAAACTAAAAAACAATAAGTCAAATCATAACTAAAACTTAAACAAGGTGGAAAAACTGAAAACTAATGGTAAACAAAAGCCGAATCAAAACTAAATCATGACAAATTTAAAATATATTTTATTTTTTAGATACAGTCAATAAATAATGTGAACCTGTATCATAACGTAATAACCTCTAAGTAAACATGTTGTGAATGAGGATGCTTGTGGACTGGCTTTTTTACTTTTTTGCAATTTTTTTGCTACCATGTCCTTTCAATGCACCCCCTCACACACACACACACACACACACACACACACACACACACACACACACACACACACACACACTCTCCTTTTTGTGTTGAACAGTGAAGTATGGTGAAAACAGCTTTAATTCTCCATCACATAACTTTCATATCTCACATGCATTGACTTTTTCAACAATTTTCTCTTGCGGTTTTCAGCAGCAACGACATTTTTTCTTATGGTTTGATATTGTCCATATGCCTTCTTTAAAGATTTCTAATTCTACTCACAGGACATGCGCACTTCCAAGCTTATTTCCTGTCATTGCTATGGTGAATCACGTTATTTGCGTTCCAGTGATCGGACTTTGTTTCATGCTCATGCTCACGTTCAATGGTTGATCTGGCCCTGTGTTTAGTTACCTGACTGATATCATCTGTTCTGAAATCGGAAATGCTGAGTATGACAGAGTGAAGTAGAACTACTCAGAGTAGCAGCTTTCTACTCAGTGTAGATCAGCCGTTTTTTCTGAAACGACGCTCAGAACAAAGACGCACAGCTCAACCTGCCCAACCACAAAGGCGTCTGCCCAACCCATCAATCAGTGGTGCGCTCCGATCAGCACCTGGCGTTCACAGAGCGGGGCCGTGGTACACCATCACACCAGCGTTGCAAAATGGTTAAAAAAAACTTGGTTTATTATTATTTTGTTTACAGATCAGCTTGGATTTTATTTACTGCGCAGCATAGCTTTGGTGTGCGCGCTGAATCCAGATGCTGTGCACAAATGCACACGCGCGCAGTTTAGAGGGAACAGAAACAGTTTGGCGCGTCAGTCAGTTCGAAACAGTTCCTGTATTAGTCACGTGACTTTCCCATAGAGATACGCGCATCGACACAGGTTTTGCTCTACGAGCTCAACGCATCCGCCTACGCATCGGTGTTGCCGGACCCATCACTACTGAGAGGTTATCTCATCTTCCCTTCTCTCATGACAACATGCGCACCAGTCCTATCATGAAGTGAAAAAAAAGTTAGTTGTGTAACTTGAGTAGCGTGCAGTAATGGGGTGTCGGCAATGATAACGGCGTTATAGTGACAGTCAAAGTAATTAGTTAGTTTACTCGTTACTGAAAAAGGTAACGCCGTTTGTAACGCCGTTTATTTCAACGCCGTTATTCCCATCACTGCAAATAAATGATATTTAATTTCATTAGATACACCTGTATAGGGTCGGGTCAAAATATCGATCCAGGGTTTCCCGCAGCGCTATCTTGGCGAGGCGACCGCCTCGCCAAACTCACGCTACCGCCTCACCAACATTCCAAAAAAAAAAAAAAAAACTAACTCGATATGCTTGCATGTTTATTTGACGTTAACACGCGGTTTATTATTGTTGCTTTCACGCGTGCATATAGTGAATGGCAGGGAAAAAAACACATGATACCCCCCCCCTTGCTTGTCGTCATCGTCCCATTACTGAAAATTTTTCAGTAATGATTAATGAAGTATCTTATTGAAATAAACCAAACAATTCATATACCGAACACAAGGGTAATGGAACTTCATTTTACAAATTTACATTTTTGTATGAGCTATTTTCCACAAAGATAAAAATAAGACATTTGAATTACAGCCAACATTGAAAGTTATTACAAACAAACCCCCAACCTCAAATACTAGTTGAACATGCATGCATCTCATTCATTTTATAGGAGAGTGGAACACACAAATCAAATCTGTTGGAACGCTGAGAAGATCTCCTCTTGCTGCCACCTACTACTGGTGTGTTTGGTTCTTTTAAACTGTCGAATTTCCATGAGAGTTTGATTCGTTCAGTTTGCTTTGGTTGATTTGAAAAATCCTGTTTGGGGTGATCCTCAGTATGTCCAGTTGTTAAGTGGGGGATCTTTTTTAATCCCTCGTTATAAAAAAACATCTTTACAAAATCACGTTGTTGAACTCACAGGCCGTGCTTAGAGGAAAGCCTGAAATTCAGTACAGATTACATGGCTTCTAAATCATCTGACACACCAAGGAGTTTAGTTGGCTTCTTTGACAAAGACAATGCAGTATAAAGAAAATGAAAACCATAACTAAATATGAAAACTGGAAGCAGTGATTTAGTTTGATTCTCTGTATCTCAGTTTTGAATGAAAGCATGTCATTTCTCACAGATTCCTTTGGAGAACAAATCAATCTTCTCCGGATCACTGTTCCAGTGCTTAGAGGAGAACAAGAGATGGAAGAACCGCTTCCTCTTTGTCCCCGACACCTACAACATCAGCTATTACGACAGCAAAGCAGTAAGAAAATGACTACAGGTCACGGTGAAGCTGACTGGCTTCGCTGACACACTAACACCTCCTGCCTTTTTTACCTTCCAGGCCTATGACAAACAGCTCCCTCCCAAAGGAGCTATTAACTGTGCTGGCTACAAAGTGCTGACCTCCATGGAGCAGTACCTGGATCTAATCAGCAACAGCCTGCCTGGTGAGCACAACAGTGCTGACTAAAGTGGCTGTCTTATATAATGAGAACAGCGTAACAAAAGCGCTCTTCTGTGATCAATCTGAGAGTTGTAAAGTGTCGGTGGGTCATGTTCCAATTAACAGTTACTTTGTGTATGCTCTGGGTGTGATTTGCCGGGGGGGATGGGGGGGATTTACCCCCCCTCTGCTTGTGACGTCCCCCCCTCTGGTCATTCATGTTTTATCCCTGGGGGGGATACACCCCCCCCCCCTCTTGTCTGAATTTAAACATGTTTATAAATTAACGCGTTAGACCACAACGCTGACATGTTTTTTGTCGTTGTTAATGGCGCGTCAAAACACACACCATTCCCTAATGTTTTTCCCCACCGCGCTCCCGGACTGTGTTTCTTTTACCCTCGGCGCTTTCCGTAGTTTCAAGAGAGCTAGAGACTGTAGCAAAACAGACCCGTGCTCACTGTTGACCAGACTGTTCATTTCATGCGACTTTGGGCTTCTTTTATTCTAAAGGTGCTTGTAAATTCTATAAGTCACGGGTTGCGGGTTTTTTGGGCACGTTTCTGAAAGTGAAATCGCTTATTTGGGCTCTAAAATAAGTAACGAAACAGCGGTTATTAAGAGACCTGCCTGCACTAGACACTTTGTATCCAGCTGAAATATCCCTCCGCCATAGGAGCCGACGGTAGTAAAGGCAGACAGAGCACTGTATTTTCTGCAGTTTACGCTGAAATAACCGGTGATAACTGCTGAAAGTAGATTACTTGGTGCAGATCACCATTTTAAGCAAACATTGGTTCTGAAGATGAGTTTTTACACCCTAATAAAATTGCAGAATCCCAACCCATTAACCATACTTTAATGCTTATTAATTTGTTTTCTCTGTATTTGACAAACTAAGGCTGAATTAAGTTGCCAAACGAAGGACCTGGAGTTAATAAACAGTTGCTAAACAGTCTCTTTCAGGGTATTAAGCTCCTGCCCAGTTGCAAGCAAAGTGACTGGAATGACCTGGAGATTTAAAACCTTTTTTCAGGCTTAAACTGTATGAATATGGATATAAACAGCAAGCAAAAATATTCAAAGAAGTTATTGTTGGTGTGAAAGCTCAGAAATTGATGTGTGTGTGTGAGAGAGAGAGTGAAAAAACGAACAATAAAACTTGTGACTTTATTGAAATGTAACATTTTTATTAATGCCTAATACCATGTCTATCTTTGTTTAAGAGGCACAAAAATATATCGTCATGGTATTTATTTACAAATTTATTTACACATTGTGTAAACATCAGGGCGTCATGATTAGTCATTTAGCCATTATAGTCCAGAGTTTAACATTTGTCAAGGATGTTTTCATTCCAATTCTCAAAAGTGCTTGAAAAATAACAAAATAAAAATATTTTTTGTACAAGCATGTGTTTTATTAGTGTCATTTATTGCAAAATTGCATATTAAAATGCCCAAACAGGCTATTACACTTTCAGAAATAAAAGGATAATACATACAATTAATTTGCAATTAATCTCGAGTTACCTATCGACATTATGTGATTAATCGAGGAAATGATCCCCCCCTCTGTTTTTTTTTTTTGCAAATCGCACACTGTGTATGCTGCACATGTTTCCAGGTGTGAAAGCCAAGGTGGGAAGCGCTCCCTTCCAAAAGTTTCCCTACCAGTTCCCTCTGATACTGTGGCACCCGTATGCCCGACACTACTACTTCTGCGTGGAGACCGAGAAGGAGCAGCAGAAGTGGCACGCTGTGCTGCAGGACTGTGTTAGGCACACAAACGACGGTAAGAACTGCCAACTAATTGTCATTAGATACTGCTAGAATATTGACATCAGCAGATAAACAAATCATAAGTGTTGCTGCCTCATCCAAAACAGTTGATCTGATTATCAGAGATGTGTTTTTTTTTTTACTAAAAGACTGCTGGAGGCAAGGCAAATTTATTTGTATAGAACAATTCAGTACAGAGACAATGCAAAGTGCTTTACATGATTAAAATATAGGAAAATAAAACAGAATAAAAGCAAGTAGGAATAAAATGTAGAAACAAAATAGAACATTAAAAACAGTTGGACTAAAAAAGTTGAACTAAATGTTGTACAATTATACACTGTTTAAAGTTATTTAATGTTTCATAAATAACTCTCTGTCTGTTAAGTATTGTCTGGTAATGATCAGCTCTTAAGCTGATATCAAGACAATGGTTGAAAGGGATGAATTTGAGCACTAGCGATCTTTTTAACAGCAAAACCTGCACACACATAGAATAAAAGGAGTGACAACTTCTTTTCAAGTCCAAGAATTTAATATCAGAAATAAAATGAACATCCAGAGAATATCACTATGTAATGCTGTTTACCTGAATTAACACAATAATCTCTCTCCTAGGCTAGTGAAACTTAACTAAACTACTAAGAAAATTTAAGATAAAAAGAAGCTAAGGAACTATTTACATGCAAAACAAACAAACGACAAAACAAAAGTGGTTGATCATAATCAGATTAATTTATTGAATCCTTATTCACTGAAGATCTGATTTAAAAAAAAAAAAAAAAAAAGCATGGAATGGAGTTAAAACATTTGCCATGTATTTCAATCCATTCACAATGCAAAGCCCAAGTTAAACAAAACATTATTTGTTGAAATAATATTCTGAGGACTGGTTTGTCCTGTAAAATCATTTAAACTCTTACGACCGAGTTTGTTAATGTGATTCTCCCTCCGGGCGCATGGGGTCGCTGTGGCAACTCGGTGGCTAAGAGGTTACAACATAAAGTTGCCAAATTGCCTTGAAAACCGGCATTAATATGCCATATTGATGCGGGGATAAGGCTCATAACACCATCGGAGGATGGCGAAGCAGAACAGTTACGCTTTGTGCTTTAAAACAAACTCCTTTTGAAATGTCCGAAACCGGATGTTAGCAAGGCTAATAGCATGTTGGCTAGCGGACGCTCGGCGCTAACATGGTACCAAATGCTAGCAATGCTATATTGTTAGCCTTTTGTTCTAAACACCAGGTGTACACGGTTTACAAGACATTTCCCAATAAACCTTTTACTTCACCCTCAGCTCCCTGTCCAAACCTGTCCTTTGTCTCGTGTCAGTTCTGTCCAGTTTGGCCATTCACGGAAGGAGCGTTGAAGGAGGGCAGGTGTTGGTTTGTCTCTTGGCAGACTAGCGTTAGCCTTGCAGCAACATGTGGCTAACGGCGTGGTCTGGGTAGCTTGGAGGCCACGTTCTTTGAACGGGATGCATTCCGATTTGAGTATTGGTTTTCCTCAGCATACAGCCTTCAGCTCCATCGGGGTCCGCTTTCCTGTACAGGCTGAGGAGAAATACACAGAGCTGTTTCGCATGCAATATCTTTGCCCCTGCATCTGATTGTGAGTTAAGACAGCAACTTAGCTCTGTATTTGCCCGGACATGTTCGTCCGGATTCAGTCAGGTCCTCTGCTGACGCAGGCAGTCGGGTCTAGCAGACCCTGGATCAATGTGGCTGGTCCAGGCAATCTTTCAGATGTTCCAGCAGATGAGGCCATATGGCCCCATGGTTCAGGCCTCCTCCCTTGTACTGGAGAGGTGGTCTGTGCAGCTGCTGAAGAGGTCTGCCGAAGAGTGCTGAAGAGAAGAGAGTTATTTTTCTGTGGGAGGAAGGTTTTATCTGTAAGGAGGGCTCTCAGCAGGACCCCTGGTGGTAAAAAGGGCCGTCCAAGCCTTGAGGGTCTCATGTTGCGGCCAGAGTGGAATTCCTTTGTGACCCCCCTCCATACTATATGGTCAGAATTCAATCTGAGATCAATTATTCATCATGGCATATTATGGCATAACATAATGATGTTTCAATAGAACAGTTTAACTAGAACAGTCAAAGGCGATCCTAAACAAATGTGTTTTTAATCTTGATTTAAAAGAACTCAGGCTTTCCGCACTTATACCGTTTTCTGGAAGTTTGTTCCAGATAAGTGAAGCATAGGAACTAAATCCAGCTTCTCCGTGTTTAGTTCGTGTTCTAGGTATGCAGATTAGGCTGGAGCCAGAAGACCTTAGTGGTCTGGATGGTTGATACACTGATAACAAGTCTGTGATGTACTTAGGTGCTAAGCCATTCAGGGATTTATAGACTAACAGAAGTATTTTAAAGTCTATTCTCTGAGATATAGGGAGCCAGTGTAAGGACTTTAGAACTGGGGTTATGTGCTCTACTTTCTTAGTCTTAGTGAGAACGCGGGCAGCAGCGTTCTGGATCAGCTGCAGCTGTCTGATCCACTTTTTCGGCAGACCTGTGAAAACACCGTTGCAGTAATCAATTCTACTAAAAATAAACGCATGGATTAGTTTTTCCAGATCCTGCTGAGACATCAGTCCTTTAATCCTGGAAATGTTCCTCAGGTGATAAAAAGCCGACCTTGTAATTGTCTTTAGATGCTTTTGAAGGTTCAGGTCTGAGTCCATCACTACACCCAGGTTTCGGGCCTGATTAGTGGTTTTTAGTTGAAGTGACTGAAGCTTTGTGCTAACTCTATTGGTCCAAATATTATTACTTCTTTATTACCTCTTGTTTTTATTCAATTAAAGAAAAATTTGCCACATCCAGGCATTGATTTCTTCTAGGCATTTACTCGGTGCCTGAACTGGTTCATAGTCACCTGGTGACATGGTGATGTAAAGCTGTGCGTCGTCTGCATAGTTGTGGTAGCAGATGTTTTTTACTATCTGAGCAAGAGGGAGCATGTAGATATTGAAGAGGAGGGGACCCAGAATGGACCCTTGGGGAACCCCACATGTGAGTTTTGTCATCTTTGATGTAAAGTTACCTACTGATACAAAAGATTCCCTGTTCTTTAAGTAGGATTTAAACCTGTTGAAAGCTGTACCGGAGAGGCCGACCCAGTTCTCCAGGCATTCTAACAGAATGGAGTGATCAACAGTATCGAATGCTGAGCTGAGGTCCAATAGAACCAGCACGGTGGTTCTTCCACAGTCTGTATTTATACGGATGTCATTAAACACCTTGATAAGGGCGGTTTCTGTACTTTGGTGCGGCGGGTCGTTGTTATGAAGGTGTTTAATTGTTGAAACACAGCTTTTTCAATATTCTTACTGATAAAGGGGAGGTTTGAGATGGGCCTGTAGTTCTGGAGTAGAAGTTTGTTCAAATTGTTCTTTTTCAGCAGTGGTTTGATTATTGCTGTTTTTAGGGACTGGGGGAAAACACCTGACAGAAGGGACGTGTTTATTATCTGAGTCAACTCAGACGCTATGACAGGCAAAACTTTCTTAAAGAAAGCTGTGGGGAGAACATCAACGCAACAGGAGGAGGAACTTAGCTGCTGAATGATCTCCTCTAAGCTTTTGTGGTTTATTTGGATGAATTGGGACATTTTGTCAGGATAAGTTCCAGCTGAATACAGCTTTGGTTCTGGTGTTGATATGGAAGTACAAACTGATCCTCTAATTTTTTGGATTTTCTCAGTAAAGAATTTAGCAAATTCATTGCAGGCCCTGGTGGAGTGGAGTTCGGAAGTCACGGACACAGGAGGATTTGTTAACTTGTCGACTGTGGCAAATAAGACACGAGCATTATTAATGTTTTTCTTGATGATCTCAGAGAAGAAAGATTCTCTTGCATTTTTCAATTGTAAGTTATATCTGTTAAGTCTCTCTTTATAGATGTCATAGTAAACCTGAAGTCTGTTCTTTCTCCACCTGCATTCAGCTTTTCGACACTCCCTTTTTTCACCTCTATCTGCTGGAGCATTTCTCCAAGGATATTTTTTCTTCCCAGAAAGAACTTTCACTTTGACTGGAGCAATGCAGTCAATGATGTCTGAGACTTTAGAAGTATCAGAGTAAGCTTGAATAAAAGTTTCCGTGGCATTGTCCTTTAAAGGTGCGTTTTCTTACGACGTCCCTTTTGGCTAAATGAGTCACTGGAAATTATGCTTTCAAAGGCAACAGAAAAGTGATCAGATAGGGCAACATCAGTTACACTGACCTTAGAAATCTTTAGAGCTTTAATGATGATCAGGTCTAAAATATGTCCCTGTTTGTGTGTTGGCTGTTTAACATGTGTGATTTGCAAAAAAAAAAAAACAGAGGGGGGGATAACTTCAAAAGTTTTATTAATGAATAAAAGTTTTATTAATAATGGTTAGCTAGCAGATGCTCTTTCAGGTAGCTAGCTAGATCCAGTAGGTTAGACTATTGTTTTTAAACTTGTGCCATCTACTGTCGGGACTCAGGAGTGGGTATTAGTTTACTTTAACCCACAGGTGTCAAAGTCCAGTCCACGAGGGCCGGTGTCCTGCAACTTTTAGATGTGTCCCTGGTCCAACACGCCTGAGTCAAATAATCAGGTAATTAGCAGGACTCTGAAGAACCTGATTGCATACTGAGGAGCTAATTGTGCCATTTGATTCAGGCATGTGGGACCAGGGAAACCTCTAAAAGCTTCAGGACACCGGCCCTCAAGGACTGGAGCTTGACTTAATAATACTCTTTAAAAACAAACAAAATAAAAATTTACAAATGTGAAGGACACAAGACATGTTTTAATATAAATTTAAAAAAATCCATAATATTTAGGGGTTAAAGCAAAATTATCAATTTGACTGAAAACATTTTTCTAGTCAGCCCATATATTCCTGGGCCGTGGATGTAATGCCACCTTAGTAACCTAATTTGCTTACTGTGCAAAGTCCACTTTAACCAAATCTGGTAGTTCCATTGATAATTCCTGTATCTCTCCCACCTTCCAGCTTCAGAGCCTTGGCGCCATCCTGGACAGCCTTCTCCATAATCTCTTTCACTTTCCACATCCATAACATCATCTGGTTAACTTTCATATTTGCAGCATCAAGCAAGTTCTTCCTTCGCACTTTTGCCAAACTGGTCTATAGTCCACTCACCTTTCCACTTTACAATTTCAAAACCCTCCATAAACTGAAGCTAATTCAAAAGACAGCAACTTGCATCATTACACCATCTTCTTCACACCTGTACATTAACTCCACTGTCACATTCAATATAAATCAATCCTATGATCATACAAGGCCAACAGCAGCCATGGACAAAGAGGGACACATAACCAACACTATCATGAGATCATACATTTAAATTAAACACAGATCGCACATTACAATAATCAGTCTCTGCTTTGCCTGTTATTGCTCACCAATTAATTATCACAACTCATGAGTTTATAAAAAGGCATTAACTTTTTTGAAGTTTATAAAAACGGTTATATTTTAGCCTAGTGACTTGTCCAGGATTGACTGTGTCCCCACCTCTCGCTCATTGACTGCTGGAGATAGTCACCAGCCACTCCACGACCCTGTGTTACGTCAAGCCACGTTTTCCAATCAGATACGGCATGACGTTACACCTGTACAGAAAAGCAGGTATAGGCAGGAGGTTAAATTTTTAAAAAGTTTAATAAAATTGTTTAGTGTATCAGAAAAAAATTTAACTTGCTTTTAAAGATGAACATTTTTCATTAGAAAAATGTTATCAAACAGAAGTTTGATAACAAGCTAAACCAGCTAAAATTACCTTCAACAATATTTATATTGTTGAAGGTAATCAACGATATAAAGGGTTTAGCTTGTCTGTCTGGCAGGTGTTTTTGGGTTGGAGTAAAATGAGTCCATAGACCCACAGGATGCTTTTTAACATGTTTCGGGTGCGACTCGCTTCCACAGTGTCGCTTCACATCGCGCTCCACTCCGTGGAAAAATAACAATAACTACAAAAACTCTCTGGTCTCACACAGTTAGAACCCGTTCTCCAGTTCATGTTGTAGCTGCAGTTTATTTTTTCATTTGACTTAGTTTCCTTAATAATCTGTATGCATCAAAATCCTTGTGATTTTATTTAACGAGTGTCCTGGTTCAGCTCCTCATGAGATGGAGCGGCTGCTTATTGACTGACAGCTGCTCTGACTGCCGCTCTTCCTTCTTTGTATCAGAAAACGCAGGTGGAATAATATTTGATATATTTATATTTTTTTTTTTTTACTTTTTCCGAATCAGACCTAGTCAAACCGGACATCATTTCACATTCCGAGCCTTCTTCAACAACAAAAAAAGCGCGTCATTCTAAATTAGCTTAGCTAGAGGGTTACCCTTTCTGTTTTAAATAAAACATAACAGTGCATCATGGGGAGGTCCCTGGTTAGTCGCTGCGTTTATCAGCTAAATTACTGGAAGCGAGGGAATAAACGCTGACAGGCGACATGGCCACAGGTTGACACACTTACCGAGGGAAGTTGTTGTCAGCTGTTCTATCCGCTAAACTTTCTGACCTGGTGGTTCGCATACGTCCAAAGAAAATCTTTGACCACCGCTACTCTCATTCATACCATCTGTGGTCAGTTTGAGATGTTCTTCCAAAAGTTAAAATGATGAAACACCGATACCGCAGACTGGCAGAGCTCCACTTTGCAAAGACCCGCCCTACTCTTTCTCATTCGCTAATGTCCCGGCTCTGCCAAGTGTCATTGGTTGAGCGCAGCTTCTGTTTAATACCTTGAATAAATGGTCTACACGGAACATTTTGCACTTATTTTCCAAATGACGGGAATCCGTCGCAGCGGCGGAAAACTTTAACCCCTGATAATATTACTTATTCAGATCAGAGGGGGGAGGAATGTATCCCCCAGGGATGAAACATGAATGACCAGAGGGGGGGACATCACAACCAGAGGGGGGGGGGGGGTCGATGAGTCGTATAACTCCCCCCCCCCCCCAACAAATCGCACCTAGCATGTTCAGTTAAACCAAAGTTTTTAAGTGTGTCACACAGTTCTTTTGCACTTCTGTCTTCAGGGTTGTCAATGTGAAAGTTGAATACTCCCACAATAATTAAACAGTCATAATCAACACATATCACAGACAGGAGGTCACTAAAGTCCTTAAAAAAGTTTGATGTAGACTTAGGAGTCTGTAAACATTCAGAAACATAGTTCGTACCGGGCTCTTTACCTGGAGAGCCAAATGTTCAAAAGAGTCGAATTTTCCCAAAAACACCTTTTTACACTTTAGTGAAACATTTAACAATGTTGCCACTCCTCCACCTTTCCTTTGCTGTCTGCTCTAACAAAGAATTGTAGACGGGAGGAGTTGACTCCAACCGAATAGCTGCTTCATTAGATTCATGTAACCATGTTTCTGTTAAAAACATTACATCAAGTTTATTGTCAATAATGAAGTTGTCAAGGTTTTGTTTACCGATGAACTCAGGACGCACACACGGGACTAAAAGTTTGAGTCTTTATTGAAGGAAGTATGCTGGGTGGTGAGTGATGAAGACCGGAGGTTCAGGACTGCAGAAGGTCAGGGATGAATGTGATGGCAGGAGCTGACGGCCCGGAGTGAGAGAGAGTCACGACTATCCAGGCAGCAGGGAAAGCTTAGTACTGCTCGGCTAGCAGGCCCCGTAGCCACAACAGGTTAGCAGTTCCTTGGAGACACCAGGGCACAGAGCTGAGCTTCTCCAGGGCGGCTAGTCAGGTTAGCAGAACTTGAGAGACACCAGGGCACAGAGCTGAGCTTCTCCAGGGCGGCTAGTCAGGTTAGCAGAACTTAGGAGACACCAGAGCACAGAGCTGAGCTTCTCCAGGGCGGCTAGTCCAGTTAGCAGTTCTCTGGAGACACCAGGACATAGAGCAGAACTTCTCCAGGGACAAACAGCAAAGTAAGAGTCTATAGAAAACTGGCAGGACTAACCTTAAACAAGAAAAACAAATCTTCCAAGGCAAAAACAGGGACTGGCATGGAGAGGTGTGGAATGATGACGGCCCAGTGCTGAACTGAAGGCAGAGGGAGGTTTAAATAGAGCACTTCACAGGTGGAACAAGGGTCTGGCTAATTGACTGGTAAATGATTATCAGGTGTGACTGACTGCTGAGGAGGTGAAGTGAAAATTGACAGAAAATAACTGATGACTGAAAACTAACAATAAAGTCAAACCTAACCCAAAAGAGATGAAAAAATGAAAATAACAGAAAAACAAAGCCAAACCAAAACTCAACCATAACAGAAGTCATTATTTAAAAAGGATTTTCCTGACAGAGGTTTAACTAGAAAAGCTGTTCCTGCATAACAGTGAGTGAGAATGCTAATCTGCAGAATGATTGAGCAGAAGATGCAGAAAACATTGAAGAATTAGAAAATTTTGAAGAATTGGAAGAAATAGAAAAATTTGAAGGAATTTGAAAAAATTTGAAGGAATTTGAAAAATTTGAAGAAATTTGAAGAATTTGAAAAATTTTAAAAAAATTGGAGGAATTTCAAAAAATTTGAAGGAATTTGAAAAATTTGAACATTTTCAAAAAATGTGAAATAATTTGAAGGAATTTGAAAAATTTGAAGAATTTGAAGATTAAGAACAATTAGAAGAATGTCAAGAATTTGAAGCAATTTGCATTGATTTCAATGGAAACAGGCAAAAAATTGCACAAAAAGTGAAATATTTTAAAAAAGTGTAAAGGTTAGCATATCCATGAGATATAGCCAGAGGTGTCAAGTAACGAAGTACAAATACTTACATTTTTAAAACAAACATTACTCGTTACTCTTGGCTTCAGTTTAAAATTAATAAATATTTATTTCACGTAATGTGCGCCATCCAATGCAGATCATTGCCGCCATCCACACCTAGTGAGAACTAGTGTAATTGGATGAGTCGTATAACGTAAACACTTATTGGTTAGCTATTCTCTCTCTCTCTCTCTCTCTCTCTCTCTCTCTCTCTCTCTCCCCACAAACTACATAGAATGTTTTTGCACCAAAGGACCTTAGGTATTTGATGGAACTCACACATTTATGTTCTGGCAGTTCTGCAGGCTTGAATACTATTATTGGAATTGAATTCCAATAATGTTTCAGAGAGAACATGCTCCTTGAGTGACTTTGCTTTGACTAATGGGTTAATGATTATGTTGTGTCTTGGGCCACATGTAGAACTAATCAGTGTTTAAATTAAGCTTTCAATTCATATAGTGGCATTTTTTAAAGGTTACTTTATACTTTTATACTTTAAGTAGTTTTTGGAGCACATACTTTTTCACTTTTACTTGAGTAAAGAGGTCAAGTTGATACTTCAACTTTTACCAGAGTGTTTTTAAACTGCAGTATCTATACTTCTACTTAAGTAACAAATGTGTGTACTTTTGACAACACTGGATATAGCAGGCATGCCGGGAACGAGCCGAAAGTTTTGACACCAAAATTGTTGAAATTGGTTGTATGCGGGAGTAGTTGTATGCGGGAGTAGTTGGACGCCGACGGAATAATAACTAAAAAAAGCATTTCCTGCGTAACAGCGAGTGAGAATGCTAATCTGCAGAATGATTTAAGAATAGAGAAGATGTAGAAGATCCATGCAGAAGAGAAGAAATGGCTGAAAAACATTGAAGAATTTGAAAAATTTGAACAATTTGAAGTAATTTGTAGTAGTAGTAGTAGTAGTAGTAGTAGTAGTAGTAGTAGTAGTAGTAGTAGTAGTAGTAGTATCCGTAGTAGTAGTAGTATCCATAGTAGTAGTAGTATCCGTAGTACTACTAGTAGTAGTAGTATCCGTAGTACTACTAGTAGTAGTAGTATCAGTAGTACTACTAGTAGTAGTAGTAGTATCAGTAGGACTACTAGTAGTAGTAGTAGTATCAGTAGGACTACTAGTAGTAGTAGTAGTATCAGTAGGACTACTAGTAGTAGTAGTAGTAGTATCAGTAGTACTACTACTAGTAGTAGTATCAGTAGTACTACTACTACTAGTAGTAGTAGTAGTAGTAGTATCAGTAGTATCAGTAGTACTACTACTAGTAGTAGTATCAGTAGTAGTAGGAGTCATATCGGTTGTAGTAGTAATATCAGTTTTATCAGAAGAATTTGAAGGAATTTGAAAAATTTGGAGTATTAGAAATATTTGAAAAATTAGAAAAAATTTGAATAAGATTCATTCAATTCATTAACAAGTAGTAGTAGTAGTAGTAGTAGTATCAGTAGTAGTATCAGTTATAGTAGTAGTAGTAGTATCAGTTGTATCAGAAGATTTTGAAGGAATTTGAAAGAATATGAAAAATTTGGAGAATCTGAAGGAATTTGCATTGATTTCAATGGGAGCAAAATACACACAAAAAGTACAAATATTTTAAAAAGTATAAAAGTTAGAATAATGATGAGATAGCAGGAATGTCTGGAAGGAGCTGAATGTTTTGACAGCAAAATTGTTGAAATCGGTTGAAGTATGTGGGAGTAGTTACACGCCGACGGAATAATAACTAGAAAAAGCTGTTACTGCGTAACAGCGAGTGAGAATGCTGATCTGCAGAATGATTGAGCAGAAGATGCAGAAAACATTGAAATCAGATTTGAAGAATTTGAAAAAATGTAAAAATTTGAAGGGATTTGAAGAATTTGAAAAAGTTTGAAGAATTGAAAGAAATAGAAGAATTTAAAGGAATTTGAAGAATTAGAAAAAAAATTGAAGGAATTTGAAAAATTTGAAGAAATTTGAAATATTTGAAAATTTTCAAAATATTTGAGGGAATTTGAAAAATTTGGAGAATTTGACAAATTTGAAGAATTTAAAAATTTTGAAGAAATTTGGAGAATTTGAAAAAATTTGAAGGAATTCAAAAAAATTGAAAAGATTTCAATGAATTTGAAAAAATTGAGGAAATTTGGAGAACTTTAACAAATTTGAAGGAATTTGAAAAATTAGAAAAATTTAAAAAAATTGAAGAATTTGAAGATTAAGAACAACTTTAAAAGGCGCCTGCCTTGTGGTACCGTCAAACATACTAACGGGAAGTAACACTGCAAATTTCAGCTTCCTACGGTCTTCACAGCACCCGCAGTGGCCTTCGAAAGGTGCCATGTTAAGTCAATTTTGGAACCGTGGCTTAATGAAACCACTCGTGCACTTAGACGGGATTGTAGGCGAGCTGAGAGGAGATGGAAAAAAGATAAATTGAAAGTTTCATATGAAATATTGAAACACAGTTTACTTAATTATAAGAACAATGTCAAATTAGCAAAATCTAAATATTTTATTAATCTTGTAGCTACAAATAAGCATAGGCCTCAAGTCCTTTTTAATGTCCTAGATAGGATTGTTAATCCCTCGACTACATCTGGCCCTTTAGCCTCTGCTGAACTTTGTGAGGCCTTTTCTAAGTTTTTCATAGAAAAAATTGTAGCTCTTAGAAGCTCGAATACCCTATTAGTTTTAAATTTCCAAGAAATGCCAAAATGCACAGCTGTTCTGGAGCATTTTCAGCCAGTTTCTTTAGATGAACTCACCTCAGTAATTAAGTACCTGCGGCCATCAAATTATCCTTTGGACTGTCTACCTACTCGTCTGATAAAAGACATTTTTCTTACCTCTGGCCTATATATCTTAATGGTGATAAATGCCTTATTGCAGTCAGGTTGTGTCCCATCAATACTTAAACATGCTGTCGTTAAACCCCAATCTAGACTCAAGTGTACTAGCAAATTTTAGGCCCATTTCAAAACTCCCTTTTTTATCTAAGGTCCTTGAAAAATTAGTTTTTATTCAGCTTGAAATGTTTTTAAAAGACAATAATATAACTGAGACATTTCAGTCTGGGTTTAAAGCTGCTCATAGCACTGAAACAGCTCTGTTTCGAGTGTATAATGATCTTCTTTTAACAGTTGATTCAGGCAATGTCGCAGTTTTATTACTTTTAGATCTGAGCGCAGCATTTGACACTGTAGACCATCAGATTCTCTTACATAGATTAAAATATTGTGTTGGCCTGAGAGGCCCGGTACTTGAATGGTTTAAGTCTTATTTAGAAAACAGAACTTACTCAGTTCATTTAGACCAATGTTGTTCTGGGGCTAAACCTTTAAAGTACGGTGTCCCCCAAGGCTCAATTTTAGGTCCCATTTTGTTTATTTTGTATCTATTACCTCTTGGTCAGATTTTCCATTGGGTTAACGTTTCATTTCATTACTTTGCAGATGATGTCCAAATTTATATGCCCCTCAAACTACAAAATGGCAAAAGTGAATCTCTTCAACTATTGAACAATTGTTTAACAGAAGTCAAATCTTGGATGGAACAAAACTTTCTTCACCTCAATCAAAGTAAAATGCAAGTTATACTATTTGGTCAGAGTCTTCACACAACAGATCCAGATCAGACTCCCTCACAGCTGTAGCCCTCTATTTGTCTGTAAAGGCAGAAGAACCCCGGCTAAGCAGAAGTTGGTAGGACCTTTCTAAAGCTACTTCTGGTTAGCAACATGCTAACCGTTAGCCGCTAACAAGGTTGTGTTCAGTATCACTGGGGCATTGTACTCTGTCAGTTTGGTCCAAATCCTGTACTGGGAAGTGCCTCAAAAAGGGGTGCCAATACTTAATGTCACCAAATGTGACCAAAGTTCATGGGACAGATTGGCCTGCTTTAGAAACTCAGCCTTACCACATCTGGGCCCAGAACTCAACATTTGACCAAAATGGTGTGTAGTGCCATTTCCCACATGTGGGTGGTGCTGTATTGGCCAATTGGGTCGTGTCTGGGCATCATGCCAGGTCCTGTTGGAAGCAAAGGCCCAATAGGAAACCATGTGAAGTCCAAAATGGAACAGAAAACTGACACATGGCTGAAAGTCACATGAAAATGTTAAAATGTTAAGAGGAAGTGACTGTGCGAATTTCAGATTTCTACATTAATCACAGCCACTGCAGTGAGCAATGAAAGTTGCCATTTTATCCCAATGGAGCTTCTCCCTCTGGCCCTCAGAGTTCCGTCGTCATGGAAACTCACTCACACACCTGCAGCGGCCGTCTACAGAAGTGCAGACACTTTGGTCACAAAAAGTCCCATTGGATTATAATGGAGAACTTTGCCCCGAACAACGCTTCATATCTCCTGATCCATAAATGGTAGAGACGTAATTTTTTCTGCGTTTAGTTCGTAACAGATAGGGGAAGAAGAAAAGCTATCGTTTTTTGCTAGAAAAAGTTTAATAAAGGCGTAAGAAATTATGATCTAAATGGGATTTTTATGGATTTTCAGAAATCCTCTAAAAAGGGTCCCGAACAAATCGCTGTAACTCAAAAAGTATAAGAGATATCAAAATAATTCTTTCACCATGAGTATCAGCAGGCTTTTGATGACCGTGAAGCTCATTTTTATGTTTGTACAAAAATCGGTGTAGACACAGCGACAATGTAAAAAAGTGGATGATGTGGAAGAATGAAGCTCCAAAGCGTTTTAAGGATTTTGCACATTCGCTACTCCCGAACAAATTGTTCCTGTGGCAAAACCGTAACAGCTATCAACAAAATTCTTTTTTTATGAGTGCCAGAAGGGTCGGGACATTCATGTGTGAAAGTCTCATGCCTGTACATAAAACGGTTCAGGAGTAGCGACGATGTAGAAAAGTGCGTCATTTGCGGAGATGGAAGTTTGATCCTGTTTCAGCATTTTTCCAAAACGCTACTCCCGAACAAATTGTTCCTTCGGCAAAACCATAACATTTATCCACACAATTCCTTTTTTGTGAGTGCCAGAAGGGTCTGGACATGAAAGTGTGAAAGTCTCATGCCTGTACATAAAACGGTTTAGGAGTAGCGACGATGTAAAAACATGTCGCTTGGGAATGTCAGGTGTGATTTTTCACCACACCTCCATAGAAAAACAATGGTGAGCTTTTAGGTTTTGTGGTGCTCTGGGGTGATTTGCGAAAAATCTATAAATCCCACACCAATGAGGGTTACATTTCCAGAATCCAGACAAAAATTCCTACGTTTTGATGTATATTTTATGTGGATAGATTGAAAATTGAGCGAGTGAGAAGAAGTTGTTCGGAGAAGAAGAATTATTTGAATTTCTAGAGTGCGCACTCTACCAACTGCCACTTGACGACCATAGCAACGCATGTTATTTGCTGAATTTCTTGAAAAGCCAAAATTATTTTAAGGAGGTACTATATGAAAATGGTAAAAGATATGAAAAAGCTGAAATATACCATAATAGCTGAAAGATATCACTACATTTTAAAAGTTGAATCGCGTTTCTAGCTGAAAGTAGGCTGAAGCAGTAAGCTGTCAAAAAGCTGAAATATTTGAAGGATTTGAAGGATTCTCCATTCATTTGAATGAGAGCAAAAAACTCACAAAAAGTTGAATATTTTAAATATTATAAAAGTTATAATTACCAAAAGTCTTAGCAGTAATGTCCTGAAGAAACTGAACGTTTTGATACCAGAATGGTTGAAATCGGTTGAAAAATGCGGAACGAGTTAGGCGTCGAAAAACGTACGGAATAATAATAATAAAAAGTAAAGAAAAACAGGAAAACAATAAGTGAGAATGCTGTATAGCATTTGAAGGAACTTGGAAATTTTGAAGAATTTGAAGAAATTTGAAATATATGAAAGTTTTTGAAAAATTTGAAGAATTTGACAAATTTGAGTAGCGACAATGTGAATTTGAAGGATTCTCCATTCATTTTCAATGAGAGCAAAAACTCACAAAAAGTTTTCACTCAGCATTTTCACTTGACTAGAAAAAGCTGTTCCTGCGTAACAGCAAGTGAGAATGCTAATCTGCAGAATGATTGAGCAGAAGATGCAGAAAACATTGAAATCAGAATTGAAGAATTTGAAAAAAATAAGAATTTTAAGAAATTTGAGGAATTTGAATAAATACAAGAATTTGAAGGAGTTTGAAAAATTTGAAGGAATTTGAAGAATTTAAAGAAATTTGAAAATTTTCAAAAGATTTGAAGAAATTTGAAGGAATTTTAAAATTCTGAATGAATTTGAAACATTTGAAGAGTTTTAAAATTTTGAAGAAATTTGGAGAATTTGAAAAAATTTGAAGGAATTTGAAGAATTTAAAGAAATTTGAAAATTTGAAGAATGTGAAGACTAAGAAGAATGTGAAGTATAGGAAGAATGTGAAGAATTTGAAGAATGTGAAGAAGTTGAAGGAATGTGAAGGAATTTGAAGCAATTTGCTTTGATTTTAATGGGAACAGCCAAAAAATCGCACAAAAAGTGAAAAATTTTAAAAAGTGTAAAAGTAAGCATAACCATGAGTCATAGCAGGCATGCCGGGAACAAGCCGAACGTTTTGACACCAAATTTGTTGAAATCGGTTGAAGTATGCGGGAGTAGTTAGACGCCGACGGAATAATTCTAAGCTAAGGCAGCCTATCCCTGACCTGTAGTAACCTCTGGCCTGCAGAGTGCTGTTGTCATGGAAACTCGCTCACGACTGCAGGTGTTCGTCTACTGCAGGCAGAGACTTATGGTCAGACGAGCTCTAACTGGAATAAAATGGCATCACTTTGCCTCAAACAACTCTGGATTTTTTGACAACCATAAGGGCTAGAGACGTAATTTTTTCTGCGTTTATTTCGGAACGGATAGCGGAATAAGACAAACTATCTGTTTTTGTAGGAAATATTTTAATGTAGGCACAAAAAATCATGAAATATAGGGGAATTTGGACGAAGATTCAAAAATCCTCTAAAATCGGTCCCGAACAAATCGCTCTAGCTGAAAAAAGTATGAGAGATATCAAAATAATTCTTTCTGCCTGAGTATCAGCAGGCTTTTGAGGACTGTGGTGCTCATTTTTATGTTTGTACAAAAATCAGTGTAGGCATGGCAACGATGTAAAAAAGCATTTAGAAGGATGCAGTTCCAAAGCGTTTTCAGAATTCTGCACATTTGCTACTCCTGAACAAATGGTTCTTGCGGCAAAACCGTAACAGTTATCGACAAAATTCCTTTTTTGTGAGTGCCAGAAGGGTCTGGACATTCATGTGTGAAAGTGTCATGCCTCTACATGAAATGATTTAGGAGTAGCGACTATGTAGAAAAGTGCCTCATTTGGGGGGATGGAAGTCTGATTCTGTTTTAGCATTTTCCCAAAACGCTACTCCCGAACAAATTGTTCCTGCGGCAAAACTGTAACATTTATTGACAAAATTCCTTTTTTGTAAGCGCCAGAAGGGTCTGGACATGAATGTGTGAAAGTCTCATGCCTGTACATAAAACGGTTTAGGAGTAGCGACGATGTGAAAACATGTGTCGCTTGGGAATGTCAGGTGTGATTTTTCACCACACCTCCATAGAAAATCAATGGAGAGCTTTCCGGCTTCGTGGTGCTCTGGGGTGAAAAATCTATGAATCCCACACCAATGATGGTTACAAACAAAAATTCCTACGTTTTGATGTATAATTTATCTGAATAGAGTGAAAATTGAGTGAGTGAGAAGTTGTTCAGAGAAGGAAAATCTATAGGAACGGCAGAGTGGCCACTCTAATATAACTCCCTAGCAACCATAGCAACGCATTCATTTTTCTGAATTTCATGAAAATGCAAAATTATTTTAAGGAGGTACTGTATGAAAATGGTAGAAATATATAAAAGCTGAAGTAGCTGAAGATAGCTGAAAGTTATTTGAACATTTTAAAAGTTGAATGGCGTTTCTAGCTGAAAGTAGGCTGAAAAAATAAGCTGTCAAAAAGCTGAAATATTTGAAGAATTTGAAGGATTCTCCATTCAATTTTAATGAGAGCAAAAAACTCACAAAAAGTTAAATATTTTAAATATTATAAAAGTTATAATTACCAAAAGACATAGCAGTAATGTCGTGAACGAGCTGAACGTTTTGATACGAAAATTGTTTAAATCGGTTGAAGTATGCAGGAGTAGTTAGATGCCGAAAAACGTACGGAATAATAATCAAGACCTGAAGGAACTTAATAAGTGAGAATGCTGTATAGCATTCTTACTTGATAATGAAAAATAGGAAAACAATAAGTGAGAAAGCTGACTCAGCATTCTCACTTGACTAGAAAAAGCTGTTCCTGCGAAACAGCAGTGAGAATGCTTTCCTGCAGAATGATTTAGTAAAAGAGGCAGAGGATCTTTTGAGAATAAGATGCAGAAGATCCCTGCAGAAGTGAAAAACTAGCTGAAAAGTATTGAGATCCAAGAAAAAACTATTTGAACATGAAAGGACAAAAGCTGAAGGAAGAGAAGAATGTTTTGAAAGAGCTAAACCAGTTAAACAGTAGTAGTAGTAGCAGAAGAAGTAGTAGTTGTATCAGTGGCAGTAGTAGACGTAGTAGCAGTAGTAGTATCAGTAGTGGTAGTAGTATTAGTATCAGTAGTAGTAGTAGTATCAGTTTTTAAAGAATTTTAAGGAATTTGAAGAATTTGAAAAAAATGAAGAATTTGAAGGAATGTGTAGTAGTAGTATCAGTAGTAGTAGTAGGAGTAGTAGTATAAGTAGTAGTAGCAGCAGTATCGGTAGTAGTAGTAGTATCAGTAGTAGTACCAGTAGTAGTAGTATCAGTAGTAGTATCAGTAGTAGCAGTGGTAGTATCATTAGTAGTAGCAGTAGTTGTATCAGAAGTAGTAGTAGTAATAGCAGTAGTAGTAGTAGCTGTAGTAGTAGTAGTAGTAGTATCAGTAGAAGTAGTAGTATCAGTAGTAGTAGTTGTAGTATCAGCAGTAGTAGTAGTAGTAGTAGTAGTAGTAGTAGTAGTAGTAGTAGTAGTAGTAGTAGCAGTATCAGTAGTATCAATAGTTGTATCAGTAGTAGTAGTAGTAGTAGTAACTTTGTGAAATCCAAAAAGTGACAGAAAAGTGACACATGCCTGATAACCACTGGAAAATTTAAAAATGTTAAGAGGAAGTTGTGGCGTTTACGTTTTCAAGTAACGCTTGCTGGACGACAGTATATTTCTAACAAAAGGTTTATTGAACATAAACACGACCTACTGTATCTACAGTCAGATACTGCTGCTTGACTGACGTACATCAAGCTGCGTGCATGGAACTCAAGGCTGCGTCACACATGCGCAGTATGCAATATTATGCACTTAAACTTTTACTCTACATGACATCTCCCCCCTTTTCAAGTATAGTAGGCATTCACTATACAAACATGAACTGTTAGCCTAACTTTAAACTATATGCTGAATCTTGTACACCCACTTCACCTCAGTCATTATTTAATAAACAAAATCTCCCAGATGCCCAACAAAAAAAAACATTTTTACAAAGTTTCTTCTGTTTCGTTTTTTTTTTTTCAATGTCTTTTTTTTCATAACAGTAACTAAGGGTGTGGGTAGACTACCACAGTCCCCTGAGATGAGAAGGGATTTATTCTGCCCTTTTTTCCATCATCTCGACCAAATGGCATACCTGGGGTTTGGTTTAACAGTCCAACCAAACCTGGTGACGACTGGAGTAGGGTGTTCAGGAGAACCAGGTGTGTCAGCAGGAGCACCGGCAGTGGTTAAACCCTGCTCTGCTGGCTCACGCTGTCCATCTTGATCCGTCGGCTGAGGAACATCCATCTGTCGTGGTGATGACAGCTCCTGGTTGATCAGCCTGATGTGACGCCGGTTCCGTCGTGGGGTGTCGCCTCGTTCCGTCTCGAGTGTAAAGGAACGTGGCGCAGCATCCTGGCGCTGCACAGTCGCTGGTGTTGTCCAAGCCTTTTCTCCGTTGATCTGCAATCTGACTTTATCGCCGATGGAGAGTGGTGATAGAGGCTTGGCGGAGTACCTGCGGTTGTAGTACTTCTCATATGACTGTTTTGCTTTTGCGTCATTTTTCTTGACAGTCTCTAGATTAGGCCACATTGGCCGCAGGCTCTCTTTGAGTACGGGGAGTGTTGTGCGGATTTCTCGACCCATTAGCAACTTGGCTGGACTTTGCCTAGTCGGCTCTGTTGGTGTTGAGCGATAACTCAGGAGAGCTAGATGAGGGTTATCTTGCTTGAGAATTCACTTTGCCGTCTTCACAGCTCGTTCGGCCATGCCGTTGGATTGTGGGAAGTGAGGGCTTGAAGTAACGTGCTGGAAGTCGTACTCAGCTGTAAGGTTTCTGAACTGCTCGACTGAGAACTGAGGACCGTTATCTGTCATGAGCTCCTCTGGTATCCCGTAGCGTGTGAAGATGCTTTTCAGCTTTTGTATGACGGTTTCTGAGTTTGTCTTTGGTAAGTCTAGGATCTCAAGCCATCTGGAAAAGTAGTCTATCACGATCAAGTAGTGACGATCTTTGAACTCGCACAGGTCTGCTGCGAGCTTTTGCCATGGTAGGTCTGGCAATGGTGTGGAGATCAACGGTTCTCTACTTTGGCTCGGTCTGTTGATGTTGCAATGTTTACATGATGTCACAAGCTTCTTCACATGACTGGCGATGCCCGGCCATCACACAGCACCGTTGTACCGTTCTCGGCACTTGGTAAGGCCTTGGTGGCCCTCGTGAATCTTATGCAACATAAAGTCTCTCGTACTGCAAGGAATCGCGATCTGCTTGCCACGTCGCAGCAATCCATTGTACTCACTCAGTGAGCCACGGTCTTTGAAGTAGGCGCTTGCTCTGACAGCTATGCTCTTCGAGTGTTCCGGCCACCCCTTTTGGACATACTTGAGGACACACTGGAGCTCGGCATCCATTCTTGTCTGGTCTTTTATCTGCTCGATGATCGGTTTCCTCACTCTCAGGTCGTCCTCCACCGAGTCCACGTACGCTTTCACCTCCGCTTCTAGGTCACCTGGGTCGGTCTCCACCATTGGCTGCCTAGATAGGGCGTCTGCGACGACTAGGTGGAACATATTCTGCGACTGGGTTAAACTTCATTAACCTGATAAGCAGGCGCTGACAACGAATTGGTGTGGTATCGAGGTCTTTCAAGTTGATTAGAGTTACCAGTGGCTTGTGGTCTGTAAGTAGCTTGTATCTCTCTAAGCCGCAAAGATACTGGTAGAAACGCTCAGAGGCCCACACTCCTGCGAGACACTCTTTTTCAATCTGAGCGTATCTCTTCTCAGTGTCAGTCAACGTACGCGAACAGAACGCAACAGGTTTCAGGGCCCCATCATGGCTCTGCAAGAGGACTCCTCCGAGCCCATAACTGCTTGCGTCTGCACTGACGACGGTTGGCTTTGCCGGATCAAAGAACTCCAAGACTGGTGCTGTTGAGATTAGCCATTTCACTTCTGTGAATGCTCTGTCTTGCTGAGGACCCCAGCACCAATCTTGTTCAGTTTTGAGTAGCTCGTTGAGCGGCTGTAACACCGAGCAGAGGTTTGGTAGGTAACGACCTAAGTAGTTCACCATACCAAGTAGCCGTCTCAGCTCACTGATGTTCTGAGGTGGTTCCATGGTTGTTATGGCTTTGACCCTCTCTTGGTTAGGGGCTATGCCGTCCTTGGTCACGACTTCTTCCAAGAAGTTCAGCTCCGGTCGGCTAAGCCTGCATTTGTCCTTGTTTAGACGTAGACCTGCAGTGGTGATGGTCTCCATGACTCGCTTTAGCCTCTGGTCGTGAATTTCCTGTGTTTCTCCACAGACCAGAATGTTGTCCATGTACACGACTGTCCCTTCATGCCCTTGCAGTAGTTCAGACATCTTTCGCTGAAAGATCTCGGGCGCCGATGTAATCCCAAACGGTAGCCGCTTAAAGCAGTATCTGCCTAGGGGCGTGATGAAGGTGATTAGACGTGCACTGTTCTCTTCCAGAGGGATTTGCCAGAACCCGCTCTCGGCGTCTAAGCTGGAGAACACGGTACTCTTTGCTAGCTTGGGCATGATGTCATCCAAGGTAGGTAAAATAAACTTCTCACGTTTCACATGTTCATTAAGCTTTTTCAGGTCCACGCAAATTCTTATTTTTCCATTCTTTTTAATAACAGGTACAATAGACGCGCACCATTCGGTTGGATCAGTAACCTTTCCTATTATGCCCATAGATTCCATTCTTTTTAACTCCTCTTCAACTCTGTGGAGTAGTGGAATTGGTACTCGCCGTGGCGTGGCGATGCTGTATGGCTCTGCGCCTTCTTTAAGCGTGATTTTCACTGGCGCTCCTTTCAGTGTGCCTAAGCCACTGAATGTGCTGATCTCATCTATACGCTTAATTAGGCCCAGTCTGGTTGCCACTGTTCTGCTCAGGAGATTGTCGCCATTAGTTTTGACTACAATTACTCTGAAGCAGCAATTTCGCAGTTGCCCACTGATGTTAGCCTTTAATTTAGCTAAAAACTGGCCCCGTGTGGCCACCGTACCACCTGGGCTCTGGAGGGTGTTCTTCACTTCACTGAGCTTGGGCTTGCTCCGTAGTGTTTTGTATGTGGCTTCAGACATAATTGAGGTGTCTGCACCGGAATAAATTTTAAATTACACTGGCGTATCTGCTACATCTAGAGTGGTGCGCCATGGTGGCTCATCCTCTGCTAGTGGTGCATCCATTTGTTTTAGCTCCACTGAGCCCAAGAACACTGTCTCATCATCACCAGCTTCGGTAACCTCTTGCACAGCTTTTGAATAGCACACAGCTGCAAAGTGTAATAACTATGTAAACTATGTGAAATCCAATCCAAAAATTGACAGAAAAATGCCACATGCCTGATAATTGCTGGAAAATTTAAAAATATTAAGAGGAAATGACTGCGAATTTCAGATTCCTACGTTCATCACAGCACCTGCAGTGGGCGTCAAAAGGTGCCATTCTAAGCAAAAGGAGCATGACCCTGACCTGTAGTAACTTCTGCCCAGCAGAGTTCTGTTGTCATGGAAACTCACTCACGCCTGCTGGTGTCCCTCTACTGCAGGCACAGACTTATGGTCAGAAGACCTCTAAGTGGAATAAAATGGCATCACTTTGCCTGGAACAACTCTGGATTTTTCGTCAACCGTAAGGGCTAGAGACGTAATTTTTTCTGCGTTTATTTCGGAACGAATAGGGGAATAAGATAAACTATCGGTTTTTGCTTGAAATATTTTATTGTAGGTACAAAAAATCATGATATAAAGGGGAATATTGACGAAAATGCAAAAATGCTCTAAAAAGGGTCCCGAACAAATAGCTCTAGCTGAAAAAGTATAACAGATATCAAAATCATTCTTTCAGCGTGAGTATCTGCAGGCTTTTGAGGACTATGTTGCTTATTTTTATGTTTGTACAAAAATCGGTGTAGGCATGGCAACGATGTAAAAAAGTGCATAATTTAGAAGGATGCAGGTCCAAAGCGTTTTCAGGATTTTGGACATTCGCTACTCCCGAACAAATTGTTCCTGCGGCAAAACCGTATCAGTTATCAAGAAAATTCCTTTTTTCTGAGTGCCAGAAGAGTCTGATCATGATTGTGTGAAAGTCTCATGCCGGTACATCAAACGGTTTAGGAGTAGCGACGATGTAGAAAAGTGCCTAATTTGGGGGGATGGAAGTTTGATCCTGTTTAAGCATTTTTCCAAAACACCACTCCCGAACAAATTGTTCCTGCGGCAAAACCGTAACATTTATCGACAAATTCCTTTTTTGTGAGCGCCACAAGGGTCTGGACATGAATGTGTGAAAGTCTCATGCCTGTACATCAAACGGTTTAGGAGTAGCGACGTTGTGAAAACATGTGTCGCTTGGGAATGTCAGGTGTGATTTTTCACATTTTTCACACCTGAGCAAAAAACTCACAAAAAGTAAAATATTTTAAATATTATAAAAGTTATAATTACCAAAAGACATAGCAGTAATGTCGTGAACAAGCAGCACGTTTTGATACGAACATTGTTTAAATCGGTTGAAGTATGCAGGAGTAGTTAGATGCCGAAAAATGTACGGAATAATAATCAAGACCTGAAGGAACTTAATAGGTGAGACTGCTGTATAGCATTCTCACTTGATAATAATAAAGAAAAACAGGAAAACAATAAGTGAGAATGCTGACTCAGCATTCTCACTGATAAACCCAGTTTATATGACTTAGTGGTTGATGTCTCTGTGACAGGTTGCATCTGACAGTTTATGACTTTTAAGTGTTTGTTCCTGTTTATTCTTTTGTTTTTCTTATTTCTGCCATGTATCATCACATATTTTCCATAATCTCCGGCAAAAGGCCCATGCCGATGCTGGAAACTGTCATGTCTGATAAACGTGCTGCCAGACCGGGGTCTGTATCACAGCGAAGTTATCTGGAGGTCCTAAGCACCAGAGTGTTCTGTGATACGTAGAGGAGGAGGATCTGGGGCTCTGAGGCCTTTGGAAAATGCTGGTTTAGTCACAGCAGAATGGCTAAGTGGAGAGGATGTCAACTGTAGGCCAATCGTAAATACTTTGTTCATGTTGTGAGAAAATTCCAGAAAAGAAACTTTTGGGCTTTGTGGAGAAGAAGGGGAGGTGGGTGCAGTCTGGACCGGTGTTTGTGACGATGGAGGTTTTTGGTCCTCTCTTTGTCATGCTGAGATCTGGGATGAATCCACCTGTAGTTCTGACGTAGCCTCTTTCTGTGTCATCTTTCTGGCCATCTTTATTTTGGCTTGTTCGGGCTGTATTGGGCTTATCATTTGTAGAAGCTTGTCAAAGTCCACTGTGGTGAAGTTAGGCATCTTTTCACAATCAAAAATAAATAAAAGAAAATAAATAAAATTGCTTAATCCAACTTTCTGTGGTTTTGGCTAAGAGATAAAAAGGAGATAAAAAGTAAAAGGCAGGAAAATGCAAGCAGGCAGGGAGCAGAGAAAAAGCATACGAGCAGGCAGAGAGGTGGGGGCAGAGTATTACCTGCTGGTGCAGTGGTACATGCATGTTGCGTAAAGTGGGGAACATTTGTGCAGTGCAAATTCATAAATGAGTTAAATCCATTACAGTAAAACAAAAAAACATCACAACAAACAAAAACACAACCGGCAGTGTGGCAAGCTGCTCTAGAACACAGCTGCCCTGATTGCATGGGAGAGCTGAGTTTAAATAAGTAGGGCTGTCCACGGATTGGTAAGGCAATCAGGTGAGTGTCCAATCCAGAATGAGGATGACGGTAGAAGGAAGTGGCTGAAGTTAAATGAGGAGGAGACTTCAGGAGGTTTGCAAGTTTCCACAGTGGCACCAGCTGGCAGGAAGATGCAACTACACCTGCAACATGTTAGAAAGAAAAACAAAACAGACAAAAAGGCCGCTGGCCGTAACAGTCAGCAATTCAGTCTTTTATTTAGTGGGCTGCCATGAAGTTGAAAATTTTTTCAGTTTTCTAACCTCCAGTTAATTTGCTGGGAAATCAACTCCTGCAACTGTCTAAAATAGTTTCTTGCTGTGAACAACCTTTCCTACTCTAGGCTGATTGATTTTAGTTTATGAAATTACACTTTTCAGATTGGTGAGCAGCAACAGTTCCCCAGGGGAATTGTTGATACCCTTTCCTTCTTGGTGTTGTTGATCAAAGTAGCAAACTCCCAGAAGTCTTGCATTAATAGAAAGGAGAGCTTTATTGGAGCACCTTTTGGTGGACTGTTTGCCAATGGAATCAGTATTTTGACCCCTACAATAAAATAATTAGATATACTTCACTTGAAATATGAAGATGGAGATGAGTTGTTCCTATTTTAATTGCTTAAATCTTATTCTATTGTCAGATCATTTAAACTTGCCTACTCAAATTAAGGACAAATACACTCTTTTCAAGAAAATTTTATTTACTTTTAGCTCCCTTTTTGCAGTGCATGTCAGTGAGAGCATTGGTGATGCACTTTATGTTGTGAAAACGTGCTTTGAGCATGACTACAAAAGCTAAGTCCATTAGTCACAACCAAACTCATCTCTGATCACTTTACAAACAGGTCCAAATCCTCTCCATGTACATGCACTCCAGTTCAATCCAGCACTGTTAAATATTTTCCCATCCTAATTGAATGAGGTAAAAATATCACCCCACTGGAGACTGATGGGGTTATAAATCCAACAGAATCTCTTCAAACATGTCTGTGGGTGTCCAAAAGACTCCTCCTGCAAGGAGTGGCTCCCAGCCTTCCGACCACAGTCTACCATGAGAAACAAGCTTTCTTACTCGGCCCTATTGCCCAATTCTTGCTCTGTTTACCTGTCGGAGGCAAACTGATGAAATGCAGTGGCTTCCCTGACAACAGTAAAGTCATTGTCTTACCTCAGTCCCTTTTTATTTCTATGCATTTGGCACAAGATCAGTGGGTGTGTATTGGTTACATTGCAGCTGCTTGTGTTGAGTGGATAGAAACTGTGCCCAAATCCTCAGCCTGTAATATAATAGCACATGACACAACAGTCCTCTTGTCCTTGTATTGTGCCCTCATATGGTTCTGTTAACACAGAGCTGTTTTTTATTCAGTCCATTGGCAAAATCTAGTTAGTTTTTGTTTTTCCAGATAAAATAAACCAGTAATAAACCAGTTCAGAATGAAACTGCTACCTGACTAAAATGCTGAGGCGGGGCCTTTAGGCTGTGTGGCGAGTCCTGGCACACCCTAGTAAGCAAGTACAGACTGAAATAGAGGTTCCACAGGCCTATGTGGTGGTGTGGACAGCGGTGAGTACACATAAGCTGTGCAGAAACAAATCTTTCTCAACTAAAACAATGTTGTCAAGAAGGATGAATGCTAAGAGTTAGTACAGGTTAGCTCCCTTAAACAAACTTATCCAGGACTGTGTGTGGCCTGATCTACCATATACACAGCACCAGTACTTTTTGCCAGTTAGTTAAAACTATTATGACAAGGATGATGGCAAAACAGAACATGACAATGTTTTAACAGCTTATGGTTTGAATGCTTGCTCACTTAAGGAGAAAAGATGGAAAAATTATACCATCATTAAAGTCCTTGTTTTTGTTTTTATTTATATAGTTTTCTAAATGTTGCTAATATGCCAGCTCCACAGAAATCCCCTAGTTTTGATTAGAACTGCGGACCTTCAAGCTGTGTGGGTACAGTGCTAAAAGCCCTCCCTGCTCAGCAGTCAGGGGCAATTAAAGTTCTGTACCTGAGCACTCACAGAAACATGTCATTAGCCCCTCTCAGGTCATCTTTCTGCAATGAAAACACCTAAACACAGACCCTTACATTGGATAAGTGGATCCAGGGAGATTCCGTGCTTACAGAACATGCAGCTGGGATATCAGAACCAATGGAGGGTGGCCCGTTATTCACGGACTTGCCTGATATGTGTCAGATTTTCCCCATCATTTGCTGAGCTTTGGGTCAGAGTCGTCATACAGGCCGTCTACATTCTTCAAACTGCTGCACAGTGGCGCCTGGGGAGCAATCGGGGGTTGAGGGTCTTGCTCAGGGACCCAGAGTGCCGGCACCAGGGATCGAACCGGGTACTTGCATCCTTCTCTGAGTGCAAGCGCGCTGCTCTAACCACTCGGCCACGACCCCCAAGATAAAGATGTTTGTTAAAGAAGGACTATTTAAAACAAGAAATGTTGCTGTTTTATTGATCAGAATATGATTATTCTAGAGCAGCGTTTCCCTAAGTGTGGAAACCCTGGTGTGGAACTACCACTAGGGGGTGCGCAAGGCGAAAACTGTAATGGCATCTGACCGTGTTTTTTTCCCCCCCACACAATAAAGATGTGTAAATAAGCATTTTTTTTGTAAAGCTCAAAAAACTGTTAATTTAATCAATAAATAAAAATGTATTGTAATGATCCTTATTAGACTTTATTGCTAAATGCTGTTGCACACTTACTGTTCCTTTAAATCAGATTGCTTTGGGGTCATACCGGAAGAAATGTGTGGCTTCCAGGGAGAGGAGTCGTGATTCGGACTGTCCCGTCCTGTTCATCCTAAAATAAAGTGTTAGCAGCAAAACCTCGTCTGGTGCTTGGGTGTCATAACGGAACTATACAGTATTAACACGAAAATGTTAATAAAGTGTATTTATTTAGAAGAAATCTTTTTCTACGCTTCATTTTAAGATGAAAAATCTGCAGTGCTGTATATGCGCATAAGGCTTGTGGTCTCTGTTTCGATCATTCTTGCAAATATGCTCAATAGGCTGAAATCAGGGAAACAGGCGAGACATCTAAGGTGAAAGTTAGTCATTAAAGAGAAGAGGAAGAGGGTGAGAGAGAAATTGGAGGCAAAAGAGGAGAGAATCGCAACAGATTCGGGAGAAAAGAAGAAAACGACCGATAATCAGAAAATGTCTCTTCCTCTCTCCTGGCTTTAGTGGTTTACGTCAGCAGAGGAAACATTTAATTCGGGCCGAAAGTTTTATTTATGAGATTAAATTGAGTGACTCGGTCTCTATGGATCGCGCAGCGCCTACACACAGTGCCGCGCTGCTCATGGTGCCGCGACTTTGAACTGGTGGCAAGCTCTGACGCGCATGACATGCACACTGCTGTCGTTACCGCTGCTCCTGGGGGGAAAAAACCCAAAAACCCGCTGGTCCTGGGGGGATTTCTTGACTATGCTCACGCACAGATTTGTAATACTTCTCATTGCGATTCAGACAGGCGCAGACTGCACCGTGCAGTTCATTTTAAAGAGGCAGTTTTATCGCATATTCAGACAGAAACGGGCTGGGGTAGCCGAGGTGTGTTGCCGTGGGCGTGTTTACCCGCTGAAGGTAACCGCTGTGAAACAATCAGAAAGATTTCTCTGATTAATAGCATCTTTATGGAGCACTAGAGTTATTGTTACTCTGTGCTACTTCACCAGTTCTCGCTCTCTCGCTCACTTGTCATCGGAAACAAATCAAACTACTTTGTGTTTGTATTCTGCCGCCTAAATTGTGCGTCAGACTCAGATTTACAAGCTTTGTTACGACGTTTGAGTTGTAACTGCTATATATATATATATATATATATATATATATATATATATATATATATATATATATATATATATATATATATATATATATTAATCTTGGGGTGCGTCAACCCGGCTGGGACATTGAAGGGGGTGCGTGTCTAAAAAAAGTTTGGGAACCCCTGTTCTAGAGAATAGCTTTTAATTGATTTGGACATCCGTCCTTGTTGAACATATAGTGCAAAGAGCAACCAACAAACGACTGTATGTATTAAGCTGTTTGAGCAGTACTTAAAGCTGTGGTCCGGTTCTTGAAAGTTTCTGGTAAAGTATTGATTATATAAACTCTAAAACAAATCAAAAAGTTGATTATCTCACAGCTGCAACTCTGTTCCCTCCTATGTGGAGGCAAACCCACTTTAAACATATTACCGAAACCTAAAAGACACGTCTTATCCATTAACTGTTACATAGCCAAAAATTGCAGACCTCTCCAATTGGAGATTGCATTTATAAATTGTGATTATATTGCAAATGCGATGAATTGTCCAGCCCTAATCTACATAATACATTCTGCACTGTCTGCTTACCTTTACAGTCCACAGTGATTGTGTCAAAGATGTCTCTCACAAACTGTGCCACAATATTTCCGCCTGCAATCCTGCTCCTCCTTTAGACAAGTCACCCAATACCAATCACTAGCAGACAGAAAACAAAGTTTTGCTTTTCAGATCTTCTATCAATCTCATTGTGACGTTAGCCCCAGACCAAGAGTGGGAATACAAGTAAATACTGTCTTCAGGCAGTAACACATTTCCCTGGTCAGTATTGTGCTTGGTACACGGTGCAATGAGTGGATCTGGCCTAGAGGAACAGACAACAGGAGCTTTGTTCCTACTTCACTTCTGCTGCTCTTAACTAACAGGTGGAGATATTTGCAAAATACTTACATTCACGGCACAGCTTTTAGCTGCTGTAGGATGAAAAATGGACAATAGACATTTGAGTCTGTATGCAGTGTCGCTAAATTAGTGCAGAGAGCAGATTACAAGGTACAGCTTTTAATGAAAGCACACACAGATTCCATGTGGGTTCTGTGATTTAGACAGTGGTGTTGTGACTGTAGCTGGTCTTTTGCTTTCAGTCAGTGTGATTTTGGAGAAATTACATCTCCACAATCAAAGATTTCAGATGTCAGTCTGTTATGGCATGTTTCTTAGCAGTGAAGCAGCCAAAACTCTGTTGAACTGTCCTTTAAGTGGTCATTTATTCACTTAGTGGCCTGGTCAATATTGAGGGTTAGCCGCTCTTATTTATCTGAACTTAATGTCTGTGAAATTAAGTGGTGAAGCCAAATGGATGAATCAGCACATAGTAGGTAACAATGCCTTTATAAGGTGAGATGTAGGCTAGATAAACACCTCAACACTGAGCTACTAACATGCCCATATAAATTTACTTCAGTTACATAATCTAAAAAATAAACATCTTTAGAATGCTTGAGGGGTCATTGCACAACAGTGTTGGCAGTATTGATTCATCTTTGTTTATGAAGTAATAGGAGCTCAGAGGGAAGTACAGCTTTGTTGGAAAGATGGACAGAGTTACTGAGATATTGTGCTGTCTAGGTGCAGAACCATTAATGCATTACCTTTCAGGAGAACTGTTAAATTCCCTACAGCAGTCGGACAACTTAAGACTTTACCCTGCACTTTTTGTGATTGTGTGGAAATGTATTCATACCCCTCTAACTTTATTTACACAGACATGTATTCACATTAAATATAAAATGTTTTACAAAAAGAGGATAAAAGGCGTTGATGTATTCAGTTCCCTGTACTTTGATATCCCTAAATAAAACTGGGACAAAATCAGGGAGAAGTTTAAAGTATGGTTAGATTCTAAAACAACATTCCAAGCTTTGAACATCTCACAGAGCTCTGTTCAATCCATCATCTGGCATAACTGCAAAACCTACTAAAACATGGCCATACCATCTCCACTGACTGGGAGAGAGCACAAAAATCTAATGCAAAGAGGCCCGTGGCAACTATGGGGGAGCTGCAGAGCTCGATTGCAAGAATCTGTCGATAGGACAACTATCAGGCTTAGTTGTCTGCAACAAATAAGTATCCAGAAGCAATGAAATGTCACTGAAGCATCTTGTTGCCCCTGTGACCCAATCCTCGATATACAGAACGATTGATGGATGGGCAAATGAATGGAGGTCTGCTCAATAGAACCTGATGCATCTTGTGCATCAGGTGTGCATAGCCTCCTAGGTAACTGTGCTATTTTGTATGTAGTAATATTTATATGGCCTATAAAGCAGTCAAGCTGAGTACAGCAAAAGAGGAGTCCCATAACTGGACGTACTCCCTAACTTTTTAGCAGTGGTGTTTGGTGACAGGAGTCAGAAGAAATGTTGACGGTAGCATATTAATACTCGCTGGCTGGATAACATATGAGCTTAGACTCTCCAAATGGCGTTTATGTTCCCTACAGAACATCTGTTAGACCAGGTGTGGTTGTGCTAGGCCCACCTCAGCTCAACAAGCTGATGTATGGAAGAAGGTTCTATAAATGTGGCATAAGGCTGGGAGAAGCGGATAATAACAAACGCACAACACCCAGTCAGCCTCAGCCAGGCCAGTCATTGAGTATGGTACTTGCTCATTATAATCTATTTCTTAAAGCGTGCTCATCTTGGAGAAGGTGTAACCAAACTGATAATTTTCTTTCATCAGGAATAGAACTACAGTGATTTATTTAGAACCAGTTCTTTGGTATGAGTCACTCATAGAAAAGGTGTGTTTACTCTACAGTGTGAGTAATGTTTTTTTTTTATTGGATTAGAAGTGTATACCCCATGAATTAAAAAGTTATTTGAATCCACACATGTCGTCACATGTTTTATACACACTAAGATGCTGATTCAAATTCCTCCTGAGAGTGAATTGAGCCTTCCTTCCTAAAAACCTATTTCCAGGTCAGTCCCACCTACCATCACCCAACTTCCTTGCTTTGTCACAGGCTGTGCCCACTTTGTCCTCACTTTACTTGTAAAATGTGCAAATATTTTCTCAATCAGCTGCAAGTACAAGTATTCATCCACACACATGCTTGTTTTACTTACTTACTGAGGGCCTTGCTTTGACTTCCATTCATTTTCAACCCTTTGTATGGTGTAGCCCTGATCTTAACTATAAACTTAAACTTTACCAGTACTTATCCAATTTGTAAAATTAGCTGTGTTGTTATTTCAATTATTCTAGTCTAATTTTGTTTATTGGAAAAAGCTGCTGGTTGGTATATTTTGCCATTGAACCTAATTTGCTGTGGTGGTGAACAATTTTAGATGTGTTTTTATCATTTCTTTCCTCTTTCAGTTATGAGGTAATGCCAACAGAGTTACTGTCAATGCCTATAACTGCATCAACTGACTTCTTCTTTTCAGCTCCTTCTGAGGTCCCAAGCTGCCTAATGAAGAGAACATGTACACACCAGCCTGGTAACCACTGTCCATTTTGTATTTTTAGGTTTGCCCGAGAACCACAAAGTCCAAACACCAGCTTTTACTGACACAATCCGACTTTACCGCCAGGCTCAAGGGCATTTTGGCACCTGGGAGATGTTGTGTGGTGTACCATCACAGGTAAAGCGTACTCAGTCTATTACTATCCTGCTGCCAAAAAATTGTTTTGCCCCTTGTCGCAGCACTTCTGTTGCCAGTGCACAGATGATGCTCCATAATGCTCCAACTTCTGAATTTACCACAAATTGCAGTCTCCCAGTCCAATCAGGTAAAAGTGTCTCTCCTTGTAGATCCTGTCTAACCTGGTGATGGAGAGCCTCCTCCCTGAACTAAGGGAACTCATCTCCCCTCGTCTCAAAGGCAAACTGCATGAGAGGCAGAGGAACTGGATGCTGGTGAGACACTCGTCACTATTCCTCAACTTTGGCTTTAACAAACAAGAGCCCTAATTTTATCTTTAATATCTTTGATACCTATTTATTTTGTTAGAAATGAGAAATGTTATTAATTTGCCATAGTGATCTAAATGTCATCTATTAAGAAATAAAAGGCAGGTTTCATCTTTGTTGTTGGTTCTTCATGTCTTTTATTGCTTTTGCCTGTCTGGGTCTTCCACCTCCTACTTTTATTTTATTTTTTTGTCTTGTTTCTCACTTTTTTATAAATATCTTTGTCTTGTTTTCACTAGCTGCATTAGATCTGCTTTATAGTATAGAAATTATTCTTAATGTTTAAGAATTTACTCTCTCTAGCCACTTTATTAGGTACACCTTGCAAGAACGGTTTAGACCCCCTTTAGGATAGATTCAACAAGTTATCCATTCAGAACTTTCTGTCCATATTGACATGAATCCCATGGTTTCTGCCTATTTGTTGGATGTTCATTCATGATACACATCTCCTGCTTCATATCATGCAAAAGATGCTCTATTGGATTGAGGTTTGGTGACTGGAGGCCATTGGGTCATGTTCCCACTCCTGGCCTAATGCTCAGTTCAGATTTTTTTTTATTTTCTTATTAAATTATTTATTTTTTTGCCAGGCCATTCCCATTGCTCTTAAAATGCTGCCTGTATCTGACTCCAGTGTGAACTGTTTGCAGCTGCATGCTGACTCGTATGCACAAAAGAACAAAATGAATGACTTCACGCAGCCTGCTTTGGTCCAGCAAACATGGAAGAAATGGGTTTTATGGATTATTGGGAAGGGGAAATAAAAAGAAAGTGAAACTCTGGCCTTTTGGAAAAATTTGGCTAAACTGGTTTGTTTGGCTGCAGAGAGGCAGCCAGGACAGGTGGGGCAGGGATTTTAACAATTTCACAGAGACACAGTTAATTTACCTTTAATAATATTAGCACTTCAACCCCAAAGGTAGGGCACTCGTCGCAATAATTTTTATCACTTTGCACTTTGTATAATTCTGGTCATAAGCTATTTTACAGTTGTACCTAATGAAGTGGCCATTGATTGTGTATATTATAGACTCTATAATATACACACTTTTAGATGTTCCTCTATAGGAAAAGAATTGGAAAATCGTGAAACAAGTTCTAGATTTTTTGTTACTCATTTCAGAATGTGAAAGTCATTTATTGTAGAGAATCATTACACATAAAGTGAAATATATCAAGTCTATATTTCTTGTCATTTTGATTACTTTGGCTTCCAGTTAATAAAAAAACTAAATTTAGTGTCTCAGAAAATGTAACATAACATCAGTTTAAAAAAAACTTTTTAATGTATAAATGACATGTAATTGCCATATTATGGCCTACACGTGGATGGATGGCCTCACTACATCATGAGGAAGACTGCAGACTGGACAGATGTTCAGAAGACACTCATTGACACCCTTCACAAGGAGGGGAAGCCACAAAAGGTTGTAGCTGGTTGTTCAGAGTGCTGTACCATGCATATTCATAGAAAATTGGGTGGAAGGAAAAAGTGTACCACAGCCTTGAAGATTTTCAAGTCACATCCAGTCAGCTTTGTGGAGGTTTTACAAGGAGTGGACTGAGTCTGGAGTCAGCTTATCAAGATCCACTGCACACAGAAATCCTACACATAGGTTATAAATGTTGCATTCCTCAAGCCAGTCCTGAACCAGAGATTAGACCGTTGCTCAATGGTCCAAAGCCATGTTTTCAGATGAAAGTCAATCCTGCATTTCATATAGAGATCAAGGTCCCACAGTCTGGAGGAAGAATGGAGAGGCCCAGAATTGATGATGCTTAAAGCCCAGAGTGACGTTTCCACAGTCAGTGATGGTCTGGGGTGCCATGTCATCTGCTGGTTCTGGTCCACTGGGTTTTCTGAAGTCCAGAGTCAGTTCATCATCTACCAGGACATTCTAGAGCACTTCCTGCTTCCCTCTACTGACAAGCTGTATGCAGATAGTCTAATGACCCTGGTGTTCCTGTTCCTGACTGGCCAGCAAACTGGGCTGTCCAGAACACCACAAAGAATCTCTGGGCTGGCAAGAGGAAGATGAGAGACATCAGACCCAACAAGCAGATGACCTGAAGGCAGCGATCAGAGCAACCTGGGCTTTCTGAACACCTCAGCAGAACCTCAGGCTGATGGCCTCTATGCCACGGAGCAGTGATGCAGTAATTCATGTGGGAGGTCCAACTAAGTACTGAGAGCATAGAAATGGACATTCTTATTGATTTTTAGTAATATTCAAATTTTCTGAGTCTCTGAATTTTGGGTGTTTGTGTAAGACGTCTGTAAGCCATAATCATAAACATTACAACAAATAAAGACTTGAAATGTTTCACTTTGTGTAATGAGTGAAAAAACATATTGAATGTCTATGTGATATTATAATTATCTGAAATGCAGAGATGTAATTATTGTGTTTAACAGCAGTTTGTGTGTTTTTACATGAATAAAAAGCTTATTAATGAGATGTCTTGACCAATTTAAGCCAAGTTAAACCAAGACTAATGTAACAGGAGTTTAACCCTTTCAGCTGTGTGTGTTCTGTGTGCAGATTACAGATGCAGTTTATAGTATGGTGCAGAGTCAGTGTCAGACCCAGTATGAGGCTGCTGTGCACAAATGTGAAGCAGCCCGCTCCTCTCTGGAAGCTTCCATACGAACAGATATGGATCAGATCATCACATCCAAGGAGCATGTCACCAACAAGATTAAAGGTTAGCAGCATCAGCCGGTTCCTTTCACTCCAGATACCGGCGTCTTTGTTTCTGTGGCTGCCATTTTATACATCGGAAAAGGTAAATTAAAGTGAAACTGATTTTGAAGACTTTACGATGTTTGGGTTCTAATCCCAATATCTTAAATCAGTATTTGCTGAGATTTCTATTTACAGAACGCTTTTACTTAAGCGCTAATGTTGTTTTGGTTCTGGTGCTGTAAGTGGCAAGAACACACAGGCAATGTGAGCTGAGACTTGTGCTTAGAATATTAGTTGCACAATAAGTCTGAGAAGATCCTTTCATACCTCTATTAACAGTATGCCACAGAGCTGCTAAATCTGTATATAAACTGCTGAAACTAAAGGCTCCCACATACTTAGGCTTATTGTGCAAGCCTTCATAGTCGAGCGTACCAACTGCCTTTATTTCTTGTCACAGGTTCCTACATTTCCCACAATTTCTGCCAGTGAAACAAAGTGGGGGAATGTATAGTAGCTCGTTTGAGTTAGTTGAGCGCCTAGAGTGGTTTATTCTCCAGCAGGTACCCACCACACACTGCCTGTTCGGAGCAGCTCAGTGTATCAGGTCGTGGCACGTAGGAAACAGTTTTGATGTATAGACTTCTTCCCACCGAGCAGTTAATAGTGTGACACTGTGTACACGTCGAAAAATTGAGCTTTGCACGTACCTGTCCGCACGGACATCCGCAGACTCTTGTCCACTCGAGTATGTGGGAGCCTTAAGGAGGGTGTGTAATGGACTTCAGAACATTTTTAAAAAGGCTGCTGTTGCCAGCTCTTTAGATTTATATGCATGTTGATGTTGGCAAGACTGTCACCAATTTGTCTGGAAAATGTGTTTGAAAAGCTTTTCTGCTGTTATTTAGCTGTTAGCGAAGCTTTATTTGTGTGACCAGGAAATACTGTGATAATGGCTCAATAAGATCGTAGTTTCTGGTTTTAGTCAAATGAAACCAGAACATATGATGTTCTGTTCTGAACAACTTTTAACGGTGATTAGCAGAGTTAGCATTGCTAAGTGTAACCCCCACGTTTAATTTCTAAGTCGCTACCTAAACACTCCTCCCTTGTCAAAGGCTGACAGGATGTCCAAATCTGTAAAATAATTAAATCCATGTTTGTAGTTCACTGCTCCAACATGAACTAGTTCTTGTTCATTCATCATATTTTGTCTACTTTAAGTTTTAAAAATACATATGGTAAATGAAAGCATTCACAAATCAGGATATAGATTATTCCATTGCCTAACATCTGTTTTTATTGTCTCATGTTTGCATTGCTAACATACAATTTATTTCATAATGCCTGAGTTTTCTGTTCTGCTTCTAATTCTACATTTATAATCAGTCATTTTGTGTCATTTAAATTCTACTAGTAGTTTATCACCTCTTTGTCATTGCCACGCAATGGAAAACAGCAGATTAGCTGCATTCTTCATGCATCTAATTTCAGCTGTAGGTGTATTTATTTCACTGCAGGGGATCCATAAAATAGATTAGTTACAAATTGGATTGAAGTCAAAGGAAGATTAAGACATGAAGAACAAACTTAAATGGAAACATTTAGTTTATCTCTCCGTTACTGTAAAGATGCGTTCAGATCAAATGTGAACAAGGCAAATCTTGTCCAGGACCTAGTATGAGGAGCTGCTGCCCCATGTAAGGTGATGGATCCCTCAGTGACACAAACTACAGGCATCATCGGTCAGAAAATCCATTATTGCTCAATAGAACTATAGACTAGTACTAGTTGATAGTACTGTCTAAATATGTAACATATAAACATTTTGATCTTTGTCTGATTTTTCATTCTAGACAAATATAGCCTAATTCAATATAAAATGATGATTTTAGTACAGCTTCATACAAAAACTAACATTTACATTTCAACTTTATGACTTTGGAGCTGTACTTGATTTAAATCATATGTAATTTCAGGTGAATATTGCTTCAGAAACCCTCAGGCCTTAAGGGGTTGAATGAACAAAATGATCTAACCCCACCTGGCACTAGGTGAAATGGTAAACCTGGTTAGGCTACACAACTGTCATCTAAAATGTTCGATGATGGTTTGACATCTCTGTGGAAGAATCTTGGCCCATGCCGCAGCATCTGAATTGTCCTACTGCACGACCCAAGGCTGCTCATCAACAAATATGTTGCAGACTGCCAGCTGGCCATTCTTCAGAATTTTCTGTCGGAGAGCAGAATTCATGGTTCCATCAAATACAGCAAGTTGTCAAAGTCTGGAAAAAGCAAAGTAGCAGCAGATCATCATATTAGCACCACCTTGCCTGACTGCTGGTATGATCAGATGTAAGAGGGGGTTTCCTTTTTTCTCTTCAGTGCAAAGGTTATATTTCCCCCAAACTCTTGGATCATTCAGATGTTTTTGTTTGTTTTACCAAAAACATGTATAATATATGGGAATTGGGCCCTAGTCCTCATTTTGGTCAGCAGTTTTTTGGGCCTTGGAACTCTACCATAACATTTGTCAGACTCATTATCGTTACTGAGTCATGAACACTTTAACTGAGGCCCATAGCTGTGGTTCTTAGTTCTTCTGTGACATTCTGGATGAGTCGTCAATGTGGTCTTGGAATAATCTTGGTAAGTGGGCCAGTCATTGGAGGTTCACTAATCAATGTTTATTAATTTTGTGGATAATGGCTCTAACTGTGGTTAAATGGGAATTGTTCTTTTCTGAAATGTTCTATTTAACTGATTCCTAGATTCTACTGGTCAGACAAAACCAAAAAACAATGTGGTTGGTCCTGATTTATATGTAGAGCCAGGTTGTTTTTGGAATTATTTAATCCTTTTGAGAATTAAAATAATTTGAAAACTACATTTTGTATTTATGCTGGTTATCTATGAGTATAGAATTGTATGTGAAACATTTAAGTGTGATCAAAAAGCAAAAGCATACCACGGTAGTTTATTACACATTGTTCATTTCTACAAAAACTAAACTGAGGCAGAAGCAGTGTGTGAACCAGGAAGATTACATCAACAACTAAGACTTAAAAACAGCTTCTGTCCTAAAGCTGTGAGGGCTATCGCCCCCTGCTGGGAATCAATAAACCACCAGGCCAGTTCATGGTCTGTTACGTTCATAAACGCGCCACGTCTTTGCTAATGGCTACTTGCACACTTTAACTTCTGCTGGTTAGGGTTAGAGTTTGTCTGATATATTCATCCAACTGCACAGTGTTTTACATCATCCTGTAAAGTGCCATCTGTCTTTTTTACTTAAACATTAAAGTCAAATATTAAGGTCTATCTGCACACTTTCAACTTCTGAGGTGTTATCTGTGTATTCAGCTTGAATGCTGTCTTATTTTGTGTCTGTGTTGTGTGTATTCTGAGCCATTATTTCACCAACATTTAATTATAATTACATTATGACAATAAAGAGCCATTCTTGTTGATTCTTCTTAATTATATTTTCTCTAATGTGGAAGCTTGCTGCGATTAACATTAATTTTTTTTTCCCAGAATTTTTTTTTTTTAAACTCTTAAACTTTCTATTACTAATGTGTTATCTGCCTCCTGGCAGCGGTTGTTCTTCCCAAGGCTGAGAAGTTACTCAAGGTGAGCATCCAGCCATACATCAGCTCCATTCTAGATGCCCTGATGGAGCCCACCAGCCGAGGCTTTTTTGAAGTCCGTGATGTTTTCTTCAGGGAGCTGGTGGACATGAGCAAAAACACTCTTAATAGTGGTACCAAGGAGGCTGTAGCACAGGTGAGCTAGAAAGTCAGCAGGTTGTCCTTCTATCACGGGCTTCACTGGCATACAGCTGGGTGTAAATCCATTTCATTTTGCGGGAGGGGAAATAAGTATTTGTCATATCCATGGCAACAGTCTTCCACGTGCATCAAACCTGATTCCTGCGGCTGTTTTTCTTCTCAGCACATGGACAAGATCTCCATGCTGGCCTTCCACCCAGTGAAGATGCAGAGCTGCTATGAGAAGGTGGAGCTGCTGAGTCTGGAGGGCCTGCAGCAGCGCTTTGATGTCTCCAGCCCCTCAGTGTTTGTTCAAAGGGCCCAGATCCTCATGAGAAAGGTAACAATGTTGTTTACAGCATGGCTCCTAAACACATCACTGTTCTTATGCTAATGTTGAATGAGCATCTGAGGATTTACTGCCACCCAGTGTGCAAGTTGGCACATTGCAAGTAATGGGCACCTTTGTCCTTGCCTGTGTAGGTACCAGATCGACTTGGGTGGTCAGGTCACTGAGCTGTAGGGTAGTTCATTGTTATTGTTTTGATGCGGGTTTTTCGCGCATGTGCGCCGGACTGGTAGGCAAAAGGCAAACACAATGGCGGACGCAAACAGAGAAACTGACGAGTTCTCCACGTATTTTTCTTATTTAGATAACGTTGTTACTGTTTCACCGTGTCCCATCTACGGTGAAGCACCCTCGGTGGACCCAGTTCGTTTTACCCAGTCAGGCGACCCCCACTTACTTATTACCTTGAACGTAGGACGCATAAAACAGACGAGTATGCTTTTAGTTATATTTTATCTACGTAAAGACAGAGAAATAGTTACAGTCACACCAGCGCTGATGGGCCCCTGATCGGCAGGAAGGCCTCTAGTGCTCATCACACAAACATTATATGGGGATCTCGGGACACACCCATACAAGGGCGGTACACATCCAAACTGTGACATCAGCAGGGAAACTGTGTCACCTCCGGGGTAGTATCTGATAGATATGTGCCAATCTTTTGGGTCAGTGCCATCTAAGTGTGCCATGCAGTTCTGGGATAAACAGCTCGTTCCACTTGACCTTGTTGATATCCTAACAACGTACTACAAGATCGTTTTAAGAGTAAGTTGATGGTTGATGGTGTCAGATTGCCAGATCCACACAGCAAAAGCCTGAAGGGACGGAGCGAGTCTGTGAAATGCTGGCCAAGTGTTCCGTACTGCGACATACAGCTGCCTTATAAACACGCCAGGCCAGTACAGACGAGAGAGCACGAAAGCCCCTGAAACCACTGGACGGCTACAATTATTTTATATCAGGAAAAAGGCTCCAGCAACGCCCGCAACGCCCGCAACGCCATGAGGGATTAAGCGGTCAGAAAATGGATGGATGGATGGATGTTGTTCACACATGTTTGTGCAACAGCACAAATTCACCCCCACTTTAAAAGTGGGGGTGAATTTTTTTTGGTAGCAATAAAATGGGTCTCTGAGATCTAGGCAAATGGTGGACCTCAGAAACAAACGCATCACGTTTGGACTTCACTCTCCAATTTGTAAATTTCAAAACTCAAGAGATTCTAATGTTCTGAACCAAATGTATTGAATATTAGGCTCTCAAAAGGTTTTGAGCTTTAGGAATATTACATTTAATAGTATTAATTTCATAAAACCTAGAAACCTTTAAACAATAGGCTGACTGAATAATCCTTTGCATTGAGGATGTGTAGTTGGTCTTCCCCAAGGTATGGAGGATGATCTTAAGGCTGCTACACACTGTAGGTGAAAGATGAGGACTGTAGGAATCTTTAGTTGTGGCTCTAAATCTGAGACCAAAGATGACCTGTGATCAATATCTGGCAGTGTCAGATATTTAGAATGGATTTCTGACAGTGTGACAGCTGCTACAACCTACGTCTGCTGACCAGACCCATTATGATGTGAGAGGCTCCACAGATTCTGAATGTTGCTGCCCAGAAAATAAATACAAAAAAGGAATACGTTTTGAATTTCTGAATTCATTCCTGTCAGGGATAACTTGGCCTGTTTGCTCCAAGTCGTGTAGCAAACAAACCGCCACTCAGAGCATCGACCAGGGTGTTATTATGGCAGCCTAGATCAAGACTGTTAATTCATTTGGGCCCCAAAGCATTTTTTCTTCCTGTTGTTTTTGTTTTTGTGCCTTCAGTGGACTTTGATGCATTGGACTGGGACGTTCTGACAAACATATATTTTTCTATTATTTATGAAACGACGTTGACATTTGATTAAACGGATTCATCCAAAAAGAAGTATTTAATTTATTACTGGATTATTTTTTTATAAAATTTATTTGATAGTAGTTTTGTTTTGGAAGGATTTGGGCTTGAAGAGTAGTAGACAGCATGTGGCTCGAAGAGCTGATTTTGTTTATATTAAATCCAGCCGGTGTTGATGGACAGCAGACGTTGATGAAGATGCTTATATTAGTAAGTCATAAGCGATTTTGTGGGAAACAGTGATCATGCAATATGCACACACTAAGCCTGACATCGTATCAAAGATTATTAAATCAACATTGTAGGGTTTCATGTAGTAGTCTTATGAGATTGCTAAAGCCACACAGTGCAAGAAGGTAATTTACCTGTCAGACTTCCCACATATTTCTCTTTAGCTTAGTTGTAACTCATTTCTGTTTCTTTTTCACCTGTCCATTATTGATGCTGTTTATTGACTCTGTGTACAGAACTTTGTTCCTGTAGTTGTTTAAAGTACTCTATATATAGAGCTGGTATGGTATGTTGTGCAATTATACACTGTTAAGTTATTTAATGTTTCATAAATGACTCTCTGTCTGTTAAGTATTGTCTGGTGATGATCAGCTCTTAAGCTGATATCAAGACAACGGTTGAAAGGGATGAATTCGAGCACTAGCAATCTTTTAACAGCAAAACCTGCACACACAGAATAAAGGAGTGACAGCTTCTTTTCAAGTTCAAGAATTTAATAACAGGCTAATATCCTTTTAGCTAGCGGACGCTCAGCGTTAACAAATGAAAGCTTTTGCTTTAATTTTAGTCGTATTGAGTGGCTGGATAACATAAACATTAATGTCCCATCAATGTATGAAACCCTTGTGGAGATAACCTTTCTGGTAAAACTTTAAAACGCACTCGACAGTGACATGGTACCAAATGCTAGCAATGCTATATTGCTAGCCTTTGTTCAAAACGCCAGGTATACACGGTTCACAAGACCTTTCCCAATAAACCTTTTTAACTTCACCCTCAGACCGCTGCCCAAACCTGTCCTTTTCAGTTCTGTTCAGTTTGGCCATTCACGGAAGGGGCGTTGAAGGAGGAAGTTGTTGGTTTCTTCTTGGCAGGCTAGTGTTAGCCTTGCAGCAGCATGTGGCTCATGGCGTGGTCTGGATAGCTTGGAGGCCACGTTCTTTGACCGGGATGCAGTCCGATGAGCAGGGGTTTTCCTCAGCATACAGCCTTCAGCTAAATGGGTGTTCACTTCCTTGTACAGGCTGAGGAAAAATACACAGAGCTGTTTCGCATGCAGGGATCTTTGCTCCTGCATCTGATTGTGGGTTAAGACAGCAACTTAGCTCTGTGTTTGCCCCGACATGTTCGTCCGGATTCAGTCAGGTCCTCTGCTGAAGCAGGCAGTCGGGTCTAGCAGACCCTGGATCAACGTGGCTGGTCCAGGGAATCTTTCAGCTGCTGGCTTGTGTGTCAGTGAGGGCCGACCAGGCCCTCATGGTCTGGCCTCCTTTGTCTGCTCTCAGAGAGCTGTAGTGGAGCTGAACAGGTCTGCAGAAGAATGCTGAAGTGGGAAGAAGTGGGCACTCTTTGTCTGTGCTGTGTCTTATCTGTTAGGAGGGCACAGCTGACCTCCTGCTGGGAGAAAGGGCCGTCCAAGCCTTGAGAGTCTCGTGTTACGGGCAGAGTGGAATTCCTTTGTGAATCATCCACTGTTCAGGACTTCAATCTATGTTACTATCATCATGGCATGTTATGGCACAACAGGTACGTCCAGTTAAAGGTATACTATGCAACCGGGGTTGATTTTCTAGCGAGGCTCCCCCCAGAGGACGAAAGTAAAAGTGCACTGTCGTAAAGATGCTCAGCTGTTCTGGTTCCTCCGTCAAGCCAGGCGCGGTTGTTTTGAGCTTAGCAGACAGGCGAACGCAACGAAAAGTGGAAAAAACGGCAGTACAAACAATGACTAACACAGTGAAGGTATGAACATCAAGCTTCCCGCAGCGCTATCTTGGCGAGGCGGCCGCGGCCTCGCCAGTTTTATTATTATTATTATTATTATTATTATTTCTTTATTTTTTTTTATGTTGGCGAGACGCTACCGCCACCGCCTCGCCAAGCCGCAGCCGCCGCCGCCGCCTCGCCGCCGCCGCGGTAGCGTCTCGCCAACATAAAAAAAAAAAAAAAAAAAGATTATAATAATAATAATAATAAAACTCGATATGCTTGCATGTTTATTTGACGTTAACACGCGGTTCTTTGTTGTTGCTTTCGCGCATGCATATAGTGAATGGCAGGGCAAAAACACATGGAGTTCTCGCCGTAAAGCGAGACTTCTGTGTGTGCGGGCCGTGAGCTCTTGCAATTGCAAGTGCGGTATTTCCCCCACAGACCCCCAGGGCGCCCGAGAAAACCTTTGTTCGACCTGAAATGACTCATTTAATCATCCAAATCGGTATGGAACACATTAATTAACTGAAAAATGTTGCATAGTATGCCTTTAAATCTGTCTGGCTAATTCAGCATATATTCCAGCTCTAATGTGACCAGATGGAAGGTATCTGAAGCTAAAAAAAAAATGAAGCAACACATGGTTGGAGCAGCATGGGGAAGTACTACAGGACACTCAGGTGCTGTTGCCAGTGAAAGGATTAGGGCATAATGAGGTCGGTGTGAGAGAGCTGTTCGACCCAAGGTTATTAACACTTTGTCATTGTTTGAACTCATCAGAACATGCGGTTAAAGTTTAGAATAAATCTTGGTATCAAGTAACTGAAGTTTCTTTTTGCCTTTTATCAAAGCAAAAACAGTGAGATATAGTGAATATTGTTTTCTAGAGAGGTCACTGGAGTAAAAATGTCTTTCTTATCATTTCTGTTTATTCTCAGCAAATGGACGATGCCGTGTACACGTTTGAACAGATCCTTCACCAGAGTCTGGAATCTCAGGGAACTGAAGATCTCTGTAAGACCATCCAGCGTTGTCAGGATAGAGTCATAAAGGTACAACACACACACATCCTTGCTTAAAAGCCTTACTGAGGACCATGCCTTGACTTTTGACTTCTGTTTATTTCCAACCCTTTCTATGGTCTTACCCTGACCCTAACCTGAGCCTAACTGACACTTTAGTCCTAAACCTAACCCCTAGCCAAAAAATGAGGACCAAAAGAAATTTCAATTTGTGTCCTCACCACAAAATAGTGGATAATATCAAGAAGTGCACTGTGTGGTAAGATTCATTATCTTCTGCTTGTAGCCTTCTGTTGGCTGGCTAGCGCTGGCAGCAACACAGCACCGAGCTGTGACCGTAGCCTGCAAAGTAGTTTTAACTCACACCCTGGTTTACGATAATGCTTATCCTGTGCAAATAGGGCTAAAGATGAAGAAAATAAGACAGCTGTGAACTTGTTCAAGACTGGGGAAAAGAAGAGCTAATTACAGGCCTATCACAGCAGAAGTCTCACTGCACAGGTTTTCTAGAAATCTTCTGACCCTGAACCAGGATTCAGCGAGTCTGTAACAGACCGTCGACTCATGATCAAACTTTCCTTACATCTCACTCATGCTTCAAGATTTTGTCCAGGACAGCCGATAATCACATAGTTTGAACCTGGCTTTAAAACCAAAGCCTACTCATGCTGGAAGGGAAATGAGGAATGTATGTGCTGTAAGCTTGTCTTGCTACTTCTATGCTTGTTTTCTTCAGAAATTTGACTATGACAGCAGTACAGTGAGAAAACGTTTCTTCCGTGAGGCTCTCCTCCAGATCTTCATCCCCTACATGCTGAAGCAGCTCGGTCCATCCTGTGCCTCGGTGAGTCTATTTCTTTTTACATTTACCCGAGAGAACATGATGATCTGGAGTGATGCAATGTGTTTTGAAAAGACACCTGCATTGATGTTGAGAAGTTCATACTTTTCTTGTTGTTAACCCCCAGGAGCTTCCTCGCTTCCGGGAGCTGATCTTTGAGGACTTTTCCCGCTTCATCCTGGTGGAGAACATCTACGAAGAAGTGGTTCTGCACTCTGTGATGAAGGACATCATGATGGGTCAGTCTTCTCAGAGGGCTTTCTGTTTTGGATTCCCTCATTGGTCAATCTGTATACCCGATCAGCTCCCTCCACACATTTAAAGGCAATTTTCAGCTAAAAGAAAGAAAACCAGTGGGATTATCCAGCAGTTCTGATCAATGACCAACCTAACGTCTTTTGTCGATATGGGCCAATACATTGGCTTTGTAAGCATTTTGTAGATTTTCTTTATGGTACTGTGTGCCACTGATATAATATGATACCAACCATAACATGTTACCAGGTTCTTGATGCAGTTGGCGCATGCCTTTATTAGCAAGGCAGCGATTTTTGGTTTTAAGGTTGTAGTTTTTAGAGAAATGTCTGATTTTTCCATGTCATTGACCTGAGTGATGGTTTTGGCTTTAGTCACAAAGCTAAAAAGGAGCAGCCAAGGAATGTGGATAACAGAATGGATGTTGTATTGATGAGTGAAGTGATGATTCTCACGGTTCCAACAAAATGTTGCTGGTTCAGGTTAGAGACTAATAAAACATGGAAAGATCACTACAGGAACAGTCCTCACACACATTCAAAGCCACAGGCAGAAAGCAGTCGTAATTCATAGAGCAAACACACATGGAGATGGTTTCCCTTTCCACCCATGTGCTGCTCCGTGCCATTTTTCAGGATTATAATTAATTTAGTCACCAAGTGTTCAGACTTGTCTTCAGGAAGCGTGTCGACTCGGATACATGGTCAGCTAAGGAGTCAGAATTCAAAGCTGCAATAAAAGAAACAGAAACGTGACCAAAGAACGGCTACTTGAACATCCTACTGGAGAAGTGAAGGTGTGGCAGTTTTGGATTTACAAGATAGCATACAGCATAAACAGTTAGCCCTACCTGCAGAGAGAACTGCGCCACCAAGCGATTCAGATACATCAGATATAACCTGTCTGTCTGAGCATCGTCGTTACTAAGAAACAGAAATAGCTTTAAACCTTGGTTCTGTTGACGTTGATTTAACTCCACTAATTGATGCTCAACCTCAACCTTTTCTCTCTGTGTTCTAGCTGTGAAGGAGGCAGCTGTCCAGCGGAGACACAACCTGTACAGGGACAGCATTGTCCTTAGCAACAGTGACCCCAGCCTCCACCTGCTGGGAGAAAACCCATCCATTGACTGGGCAGAGAAGTATGGAGGGACGCAGGGGGAAGGAGAGGAACCCCAGGAGGTTTCTGGGGTTGATGGTGAACCCCAGAAGAGGAGAAGGGTAAAGCAGGTGGTGTCCATGATCCAAGTGGAAGGCTCCGGTGAGTTGTTCAAGGAGCCGCCTTCCATTGATGTAATCCAGGAGGAGGCTGATGGAACTGGGGAGGAGAAAGCCGATGGTAAAGCCTCCTTTGACAGTTTGGGTATTGGAGATCCGGTCTGTTCAGAGAGCCCTCCAGACACATCCAATGGTTCAGCCTTAAAGGGAGAGGAAGCCAACCCAGAGGAGCTGAGTAGAGAAACGGGCCTTGTAAAGGTTGAATCAGCTGTGGAAGGGGCCTCAGGTGATGTAGAGGAGAAAAAGGGAGAAAACCCCCAGCCTGTGATTGAAGAGGAGCTGTCCCCAAACAAGGAGTCGGAGGAGTTGCCTCCACCATGTCCTGAGGAAGTGTTACCTGGAAGGTCTGAAGCAATTCCAGAGAAGCCTTCAGACTTGTCCAGTGATGTTGTTTTAGAGGAGGAGGAAGCTAATGCAGATCTGGTTAAAGAAAACAGTGCACTGAGTAATCCCACTGTAGACGGTGTTTCAGTCGCAAAGGAGGAGCTTAAGGAAGTTTGTAAAGCAGGGGTTAAGGAGGAGGCACTGTGCAACCACAAGAATGAGGAGGAGGGTCTGCCACTCCTTCCTCCGTCAGACGAAACACCATCTGAAGCTACACAGACAACCCCAGAGAACCCCCCAGAAGTGTCCAATGATTCATCGTTGAAAGAAGGTGAGGCAAAAGCAGATGACCCAGAGGTCCAAGAGGTTCAACTGAAGGCTGAACCAGCTGGAGAGGGACCTTCGGTTAACATACAGGGGGAGGGAAAGAGAGAAGACAACCAGCCAGTGTCAGAGGAGCTACCAGCCATCAACCAGCAGGAGTCAGATGAGACGGTGCCGGTGACAGCTCAACCCGCGGAATCAACTCCAGACAACCCTGTACTCATACATAACGACAGCGGCTTCCAGTCTCCCACCAGTGAGGTGGCGAAGCAGGGGGAGGTGACTGCTACATCCGACCCACAGGCCTAAGAGTACTTCCCTCTGGGGAAGGAGGCACATGTAGCCTCATCAGCGGACGCAGGGCACGGAACCTGTGACACTGAGAACCAGAATCAGTGATGAAATGATGTCAACATGGAGCTCTCAGTCTGAACCCTGCTCCATTTAATTTCCTTTCCTTTTCTTTTTTTTTTTTTTTTTTTTTTTTAGCAGTAACCGACGTGGCGTTCTGATGTAATTGCCTTCAGTTGCCACAGCAGCGATCACTCTGAGCGGCCTGTTTTCACTGAGCATGTCTGAGTCAAGCGCCAATTTCACAGCTTCTCATTCACCAGGAAGACCCTCAGCTTTTACTCTACTCCTACCACACACTTCTTTTCTCTTCATCTAAAAAATACGAGCACAGTGAATGATCGGGTGTCTGAAGTGGTGTTGGAAACAATGACCAGTTACTTGAACACTCCTATAAAGGTGCCTTTGGTGAAAAGCTTGTTCATGTAGCTTTTCGGTAGGTTTTAACAAACTGCTGTAGTCTTTAAAAATCTGCTGCAGCTAGTGTCTTTTATCAGTTGATCTGATGGTCTGTTATTTTTTTTTTCTTTTGGGGGAGGGGGGGGGGATCAGCAAGATGACTAGCTCAGACCAAGTAGGAATAAGTCCAGCAATGAATTAAACCGGTTCCAATCAACCAGTCCTTGATGGTTCCAGAGTGGAACAATGATATGTATTCAACCCACAGATGAATGATGAGCAAGAGCTAAACATGTTCTAGCCTGTCTGAGAAAACTATTTCTGAGTTTCTGTCATTGCAACCCTGAGCATATTATGTATAAAAGTTTGACTGGAACAGAGACCCACCTGTCACTTTTATTCATCTTTTTTTTATCATTTCATGATTTTTTTGCAGAATTCTTCCTTTTCTGTTATTTATTATTTTGCACTCTTTTCTTTTTTTTGACTAGAGTATGTTTTATGTAATTGTCTCTTGTGTAAATCAAATCAAACTGTTATTGATAATAAACCCTCATCCATTAAATCTGAACCTGGTCTTGGTTCATTTTGGGAAGGTGGTGACTGGAAGGCTGTCTGTCATAGACTTTGCTCTGAGCTGGAATGGCCCAGATCTCCATTTGTAGACCCTCTAAATTATCAAGACGACCTGCCATCCCAGGCCTCCTTGATCTTAGAATCCCATGACTCTGTTACCCTGAAGTGCTGGGCTCAAAAGAAGTGTGTGAATTTCTGTCAGTATGTCAAAAGTATGGCTTGAGCTTTCTTTTTAGTTTTTTTTAAATTGGATAAATCACTCAACTCTTTCATGATTAAATAAGTTTAAATAACTGTTAAATCAAGAAATATAACCCTGTCTTGTTTAATAACAAATCAAGATGAATGTATCCATTAAGATACTCGACAAACATGGCTACCTCTCCAAAAAATAGGGTGAAAGTGCAGAGAAAGAGGCATGGCTGAGATATATTGACCAATAGAATTATAGCAAGAAAGAGCTCCATGTAAATATGCAACAACCCTTAATGTTAGCAAGGTGTACCTAATAAATTGGCTGGTGAGTGTATAAAGTTGTACAACGCTGGACTCTTTCTGCAAAAAGTCTTTGTCATCAGAATACAATACTATCTTCTTGGGCCAAGGATGACCTTACAATAGGCTGGACTTTGGCACGCAACACAATCTAATTGGCTCTATGCAAATACTGTGGGCAGGCTAGCTTTTGCACACTTTCATTCAGGGGAATATACTGGACGTGTGTGTTTTCCAGGCATGTATCAAATTACAATAGACCTAGAGATAGGAGAGAGTGAAGACCTTGAACAGCAGTGTTTCTCTGCTCTGAGAAGATTGTCAGTACCAACAGAATTTTGTTACGAATACAAAGGAAGTTTCTATGAAATACCATTAAGCATTGCTACAAATGATTAGTACCACACAGGCTATCCAATGAATGTCAACCATCAATTCAGACAGTTAACAACCAGTACATGACTGCTATAACTTTTTTGTTTTTTTGCAAATGAGCTTGGGAAGGTCTTACCTGACTCCGCCAGATCTGCGAGTGAAACCTTGAAAGCTCGCGAGATCAGGATGGTCTCACGAGGCTAGGGAAGGTCATCTCTAACTGCACATCACTGCTGATTGGTTGATCAGCTGGTCTCATATTCCCCCTGCCAGGAGGCTGCTGGGGTGACGATTCGGAGAAAGACGGAATCCAAATAGAGCCACAGAGAGCAAGAGGTTTAGCTCAGCTCATCAATTTTTTTAATGTTAGATGCTGTAAAGATTTTTGTGTTGGTCTAACTTTTTTCCCCTCAATACCTCAATGTGCTCACCATATCTCAGTGACTTTCTTTAAGAGCATTTTTTTCTTAAAGTTTAATTCAGTTCAGGATGAATCCAAAGAGGGAATCTATCCAACTTCGTGGACCAAACCGACAAGGTGCCATCTCCCTGCCAAAGAAAACCCTTCAGGCCAGAAAAAGGCTGTTGTCCTCAGATTTCCCTCCACCAGCTGAGCTGGAAATGGTTTGGTGAGAACCACAGGTTCAGAGACCTCTGACTCGCTGAGAGGCAACAAGACTAAATCTGGACCACAGGCCGGGCAATGAGTCATTGAATTCGTTTAGGTGCGTCAAACCTGGTGACCATCTAAAACAATGCAGTGCAGTGATAACCAGTGTTCCCTCTAAACTAATCGCGCACAGCATGTGGCTTCAGTGCGCACAGCAAATGTATGCTGCGCAGAAAATAAAATCCAAGTTAAACTGTATAAAAATAAATAATAATAAACCAAGTTATTTTGTACAATTTCGCAACTCTGGTGAGACAGTTTTCCACTGTCTCGCTCTGTGAGCGCCAGGTGCTGATCTGAGCGCACCGCTGATTGGTGGGTGGAGCAGACGTCTTTATTGGGCAGGTTGCGGTGTGCGTCTTTGTTCTGGACTCCGTTAAAAAAAAAAATTGCCGGTCCACCCGAAGTAAAAAGCTGCTGCTCTTAGTAGTTCTACCTCACTCTGTCATACTCAGCGTTTCCAGTTGTGGAACAGCCGATACTTGACCGCAGTACCTGGACTATGGCGCTAGCTGGTGGCACCGAATTGCTGACTGGTCCAGTTTTACACTTCTCATTATTAGGCCAAAGTTCCAGCAAGACTGATTCAGCTAATTGGTCCGCAGGATGTGCAAACATGCCCAGTTCCGGCCCAGATCCTGTTGGGGTGAGTGAAGCGAACTCTGTGACAGCTGCAGCTACCTTAGGACAGAGGAGGAAGGAGGAGCGTCTCTGCGTCACACGCTGACGTTCCTTCGCTGCTGCTCAGTGGCAACATCGGCTGGAGAGTGGCGACGCTTGGACCCTCCTCACAACTGAGCCGCTGTGTCCTGCTGTCGGTCCCTCGGTTAGTCAGAGGTTCTGCCCTCCCTTAGACGCCAGGGGATGGAGGGATGATCCAGACCGACTCATCGCCGCAGCACCTTCTTTCTCCTTCCTCCGCCTGTTCTTCTGCGGCTCTGTCTCCGCTCTCCGCATTCGCCGCTGGAGTCGTGGCCAGGATGCGGACTTCGCTGCTCGGGCGGGCTGCGGTGTTTGCGGCCCTGTTGGCCCTCAGCACCTGCCTGACAGGTAAGAGTGATCCGCCGCAGGGTGGCTGCGGATCGCTGAGTCCGGGGTGTCCGTTCACTGATATGGCTCCGCGCATTTGGCTACTATCTCCAGTCTGCGGGAAACTGCCGCTTAGCTGCTGCTCTCTGTTCCTTTCCAGCTGTTCAGCATGGAGTCTCTGCTCTGTTGTTTCTTTCTATGTGTTGGCCAACAATGCGGTTTTAGCAGCTGTTTCTTCAAGACAATAATCCTTCTAATAGTTGTTGAGCTCATTTAGTGTGGCAGTAGATCAAAGAGCGGTCTGCGGTCTGATCAACCTGATAAACAGTTGATGACAGCTTTTGTTTGCTTTTTTTTCTTTGTTTTTGGAGCAGAGAGATGTGGTGTTGAAGCTTTAAGTTCACACAGAACTCTGTGGAGAGGAAGCAGAGGTGAGAGCTGCCCAGGAGCAGTTGATGTGGTGTGGAAGCAGCTGTGGAAAGATCCCTGGTCTACATGGTCAGTGGCAGAAAAGTGGAAGGTCTATTCAAAGTCTTAAAAAAAGAGTCTATGAGGGGAATGCGGGTATTGTAGCTTATCAAATGTGAAGCTCCTGGGCCTCTAAGTGCCTGCTGTCATAACCCAAGTGATGCCATGGTGGCTGTCTCTGGGTGACGTGGGTCTTTGTACCAGGAAGGCCTTATGACAGAAGTGCCATCAGGAAAGAGACACGAAACTCAGGGGAGCAGGGAATGGCCAGGAGGTTACTGGACCTGCTGCTGGGTGTGTAGGACTAGGTTATCGTGGCAGAGGTGTGACCGTCATCTGGCAGCTCTCAGGAACACATTCCCGCTGTCAGCTGGTGAGCTTGATCAGAGTGTGACATCACTACGCCTCTAAAATGGAGACAGGCCATTTCTTTTCAGAGCGTTTTCAGTATTGGGTTGTGTGGGTTTTTCTTCAGCATGTTGGTGTTAATGGGACCCAAATAGTCCTTCAGTAATGCTTATTTTAGCAGTCATTCTAAATATAATGACTGGATATGCTGCTAATCTGGAGAAGAGCTGTTTGACTTCTGTTGTTCTCATCCATTTTCAGGTTGATTCTTGGGTATGCGTATCTTTTCTATCATAGCAACTGTACATCAGAATTTCAGAATAATCAACAATTGTTCTAATCCATCCCATCCACTTTCTGCATGGGGCGAGCATCTGTTCTCTGTACAGCTGTAAATGTCACCCTGATGCCTCACTAAACCATGTAACATTAACAGCATATTAGAGTTTCCTGTGATTCATCAATTCGATTTTTTTTCTCCTCTGATCTTTGAAGTACACAGTTCTAAAAAAACACTAGACATGTTGAACCTTAATTGGGTTCGTCTTCATTGTTTACAGATCCTGCAAAGCACAGTTTGGAATTTGTTGAGCCTTTTTTCTGTTGGTGAAAATGAAAGATGAATTCAGTAGTTTATTTGGCATGTAAGGCAAGCCAAGTTTATTTATATAGCACCTTTCAGTAACAAGATGATTCAATGTGCTGTAGACCCCCAAAGTAATCCATCCATCCATCCATCCATCCAACATGCAAAAATGAGAACATGCAAAGACTATGGAGAAAGACCCCAGACCAGAATTCAAACCAGGAACCGCTTGCTGCTGGGCAATGCTACCAACGGTGGCATCGTGCAGTCAGAGTTTGTAATCTAGACTGGTACACATTTTCACAAACGGCATAAGAAATTTTACAACTCATAGACGGTCTTAAACAATATTTTCAGATGTAGAATACACACCTTTTCTACGTGTCTCTGCTTCAGAACTCCTGAGTCAAAAAACGATGTCGACAGCAGGGCTCTGCAGAACTTTATACTGAGGAGGTGATTCAGTCATTTGATTCAGTTGTGTTGGACCAGGGACATTTCTAAAACTTCTAGAACACTGGAACTCTTTGGTTTGCACGAGTTTTAAATGGTGAAAAAGATGGCTGCCTGGTAGCATGTCCAGGTGGTTTCAGACATGTTGCCATGGAGATGGCCATAAATACAGCAGTCTCTTACTTAAAGATATCCATGCTCCTCATGTTTTCATTCATTGCACACAGAGTGATGCATTTCAAGCATTTGTTTGTTAATTTGGATGACTATGGCTTAAAACTAATGAAACCCCTAATTACTTTTCTCTGCATTTGTCATGTCAAGCCACTCCTGAAGCAGCGACAATGTCAGAAGCGCCTGACCTGGGCTAAAGAGAATATGGACTGGGCTGTTGACTTAGACTTAGACTTATTGTCATTTTGTATACACAGAGTGCATACAGAACGAAATTTCGTTTTCACACAGCTCAGAAATATTGCAGTAACTCTACAGGATACCTTGCAGTGAATTACAGTACAGGATAAAGTGCAGTGATAAATCGCAGTCACTTACAGGATAAATTTCAATTTACTTCCGGATAAAGTGCAGCAGTGAACAGTAGGCAGTTGAAATGTAAACAATGTAAACCAAATGTAGACAAATATGCAGTAGGGTGCAGCAGTGATTTAAAAGTAGACAGTTGCATTGTACACAGTTTTGCAGTACGTTTCCGGTTAAGGTGCAGCATCAATTTTGCAGGATACGATACAATGTGCAAATGTGCAAATTAGCGAATCTAGTGTGGTACACTTTTATACTTCAGCAGTTCAACAGTCTGATGGCAGCAGGGAAAAAGCTTTTGCAGAACCTAGTGGACCTGCAGCGGATGCTGCGGAACCTCTTTCCAGAGGGCAGCAGGGAGAATAGTCTATGGTGGGGGTGTGAGGGGTCCCTGATGATGTTACGGGCTCGAGACACACAGCGCTGCGATGAAATGTCTTTAATGGAGGGAAGAGGAGCCCCGATGATCCCTTCTGCTGTCCTCACCACTCTCCTCACGTTCTTCCAGTCGGAGGCAATGCAGCCTCCACACCACACAGAGAGACAGCTGGTCAGAATACTCTCTATGGTGCTTCTGTAGAAGGTCGTGAGGATGGGCGGGGGCAGGCGGGCTCTCCTCATCCTCCGCAGAAAGTACAGTCGCTTCTGCGCCCTCTTCACCAGTGACGTGGTGTTCACAGTCCAGGTGAGGTTGTCCGTGATGTGCACCCCCAGGAACTTGGTGCTGCTGACCACCTCCACCGCTGAGTTGTTGATGAGCAGTGGAGCATGGTGAGGCTGGTTTTTCCTGAAGTCGACGATGATCTCCTTCGTCTTCTCCACGTTCAGGATCAGGCTGTTGTCTCTGCACCAGCCCACCAGCTGCTCCACCTCCCCTCTGTAGTCCTGGTCATTGTCGTCTCTGATCAGGCCCACCACCGTTGTGTCGTCTGCAAACTTCACGATGTGATTGGTGGTGAACCTGGGGACGCAGTCGTGTGTCATCAGGGTGAACAGCAGGGGGCTCAGGACGCAGCCCTGAGGGGAGCCCGTGCTGAGGGTGACGACATCAGAGGTGTTCTGTCCGACTCGGACTGACTGAGGTCTGACTGTTGCTCAGTGGTCCAAACTCCTGTGTTCAGATAGAAGTCAATTTTGTATTTCATTTGGAAATCAAGGTGTGGTGATAGAATGGAGAGGTTTCCACAGTGAATGTGGATGTGAATTAATTTCCCAGCAGGACTTGGTACACTGCCAAAGTTACAAATGCCTGCTTTAATGAAATAAATCATCAACCAGTCACTGCACTCTGGCCAGGTCCCCCTAGCTCTCAAAACCACAGTCATTTGCCCCCACTTGAAAAAGCCCTCACTCATCCCTGAGACCCTAGTCCATTACAGATCCATTTCAAACTTGCCATTTCTCTCAAAAGTCCTTGAAAAAGTCCTATCAGCCCAACTCCACAATCATCTTCACATCCATAACCTGTAGGAGAAATTTCAGTCTGGTTTCCGGTCAGCCCACAGCATGGAGACAGCCCTGGTCCGCGTCATGAGGACAGCACTTATTACTGTGCTCACCATCTCCATCTCTCCTCCTCCTGCTGGACCTGTTGGCTGCATCCGACACAGTGGATCACAAAATCCTGCTCCACTGGCTATAGACTGTGGTAGGAGTCTCCAGGACCACACTGAAATGGTTCCGGCAGGGTGCGATTTGCTGGGGGGGATGGGGGGATTTCCACCCCCCCTCTGGTTGTGATGTCCCCCCCTCTGGTCATTCGTGTTTTATCCCTGGGGGGGGGGGGGACTTCCCCCCTCTCTTCTGATCTGAATAAGTAATATTATCAGGGGTTTAATGTTCTCCGTCGCTGTGAGGGACTTTCGTCATTTGGAAAATGAGCGCAAAATGTTCCGTGTAGACTTTTTATTCAAGATTTTAAACAGAAGCTGCGCTTAACCAATGAAATCTGGCAGAGCTAGGACATTAGCCAATCAGAAGGAGAGTAGGGCGGGTCTTCACAAAGCGGAAATCTACCAGTCTGAGGTTTATCGGTGTTCAATCATTTTAACTTTTAAAAGAAAATCTCAAACTGACCACAGATGCATGAATGAAAGTAGCGGTAGTCAAAGGTTTTCTTTGGATTTATGTAAACCAGCAGGTCAGAAAGTTCAGTGCATAAAACAGCTGACAACAACTTCCCTCGATAAGTGTGTCTGTTGCTGTTATGTTTTATTTAAAACTGAAAGAGTAACGCTGTAGCTCGGCTAATTTAGCATGACGTGCTTTTTTTTTTTTAAGAAGGAGGGTCGGAATGTGAAATGATGTCTCGGTTTGACTGGGTCTGATTTGGAAAAAGTAAAAAAAAAAAATCATAAATATTATTCCACCTGCGCTTTTCTGTAACAAAGAAGGTCGTGGAGGGGCTGTTGACCATCTCCAGCAGTCAATGAGCGAGAGGTGGGGACACGGAGTATATAGGATTGATTTATATTGAATGTTACAGTAGAGTTAATGTACAGGTGTGAAGAAGATGATGTAATGATGCAAGCTGCTGTCTTTTGAATTAGCTGCAGTTTATGGAGGGTTTTGAAATTGTAAAGTGGAAAAGTGAGTGGACTGCGGACCAGTTTGGCAAAAGTGCGAAGGAAGAACTTGCTTGATGCTTAATTATAATGATATGAAAGTTAACCAGGTGATGTTATGGATGTGGAAAGTGAAGGAGATTATGCAGAGGGCTGTCCTTGATGGTGCAAAGGCTCTGAAGCTGGAAGGTGGGAGAGATACAGGAATTGTCAATGGAACTGTCAGATTTGGTTAAAGTGGACTTGTTACAATAAGCAAATGAGGTTACTAAGGTGGCATGACGTCCACGACCCAGGAATATATGGGCTGACTAGAAAATGTTTTCAGTCAAATTGATTGTTTTTGCTTTAACCCCTGAATATGATGGATTTTTCAAAATTGATATTAATACATGTCTTATGTCCTTCACATTTGTAAATTAATTTTGTTTGTATTTAAAGAGTATTATTACATTTTCTGCTCAAAGCAGTTAAAGTAAATTAATACCCACTCCTGAGTCCCGACAGTAGATGGCGCAAGTTTAAAAACAAAAGTCTAACCTCCTGGATCTAGCTAGCTACCTGAAAGAGCACCTGCTAGCTAACCATTAATAATAAAACTTTGATTCATTAATACAACTTTTGAAATTATCCCCCCACTCTGGTTTTTTTGCAAATCGCACACTGAGTTTAACTATGCTACACCCTTCCAAGATGGCAACTATGATGACATGTGACCCTTCAAAAGTACTTTAAGTTGACCTCCTGTTCAACACAGGGATGAGGTTGCTTCGGTAAATGTCGGACCAGCGAGAAAATCGAGCACGTGGCGCATGGGGGTTGAAACCCACGGAGTGAAACAGATGCGTGCCTTCCTGTACTGGCGGAGCGCCAAAAAAAAGGCAGAACACTTGTGGGGTCAGGTTTTATACCTTTCCATAGCAACGTTATCTCTTCACTTCGTCGTTAGGGTCGGCAGCCATTTTGGGCCGTGTTGCATGATGGGAGTTGATGGCCATTTTGACCACATTGCATCATGGGAAATGCAGTCTGTCACGTCCCGAACTGGCGTTACAGTGGGTTCTCCCTGGGTACTCCAGCTTCCTCCCACAGTCCAAAAACTGTTAGGTTAATTGGCTTCTCCAAAATTGTTCTCAGGTGTGAGTGTGTGCGTGAATGGTTGTTTGTCCTGTTTGTCTCTCTGTGTTGCCCTGCGACAGACTGGCGACCTGGACGCTGGAGATAGGCACCAGCAACCCTGCGACCCCATGAGGAATTAAGCGGTTTGGAAAATGGATGGATGGCACATTAGGCCTCCCACAGGGTAATCTGAGTTAGAACGACATGTAAGAAGCCTATGGACAACTTGCCAAACCATGTCTGCCAATGTCGCGTCACCTTAGGTGGAGGCAGTGTGATGGTATGGCTCAGCAACTCCCTTACTGATAAAACAAGGCTTGTCATTATAGGTGGAAACCTGAATACAAAGAGATGAGATGCGATTCTGCATCCAGCGGTGACCCCATATCTCTACTGTTTGAGACCGAGCACCTTCTTCCAAGGTGCCAGTGCTCAGCCCCACACCGCAGAGTTCATCAGACACCGCTTCCAGAATTTGATAGTGTAGCGTGAACGGCTTGGCCTGCCTGCAGTCCTGACCACAACCCCGCTGATCTCTAGTGGGATCAACTTGAGTGTGCTGTCTGTGCCAGCAGGTCCACCACAGCCACACTGACCCCCTCCACAAGCTGGCAGAAGAGTGGGATGCCTCCCCCCAGCAGTGTGCCACCCGCACAAGGAGGAGGTGCTGGGCTGCTGTGGTTGTGGATGGGTCTCCCAGATGCCACTAGGGCAGTGTTTGTTAAATGAATAAATGGTTAACGTGTCCAGATTTTGTACAGATGTGGCCCATTCAAAAGAAAATAAGGAAGACTTTTCAATGCTATAGAGAGCATTGTCATGGCAAAGAAATAACCAAAGTGATTTACTTTTTATACTAAATATACATTCTGGTTCTGGGTTGATCTGACATTCTCCTTAACTGTGAAGTGTGAAATGTGTGCAGGCATTCATGCCAGTCCACAAAGGTTCTCCAGGTTACGCTGCAGGCTGCCAAGAGTTTAGCAACAAAGGATCTCATTCAAACCGAGCTTCCAGACATGCAATGCAGAGCGAGAACAGTAACAAGCATGCTTGTTTTGGTTGAAAGACAGAAGAGATGTCTGCCTTACAACTGACCTAAAACAGACGCAAGCGCTCTTCAGTTCTGGCTGGAGATGGTGCTGCAGACACCGCCTGCAGTTGGATATGACTGCTGATCAACATGTCTGTTTTTCTACTATTGCCACATCACCAGAGGATGATTCTGTTCAATAACAGAGTAAAAATACCACATACATTAGAAAAATAGTCCATCAGGGGAATGATAGAAGCTTATCAGATGTGAAGCTCCTGGGCCTCTTAAGTGTCTGCTGTCATAACCCAAGTGATGCCACGGTGGCTGTCTCTGGGTGACCTGGGTCTTTGTACCAGGAAGGCCGTGTGACACAAGTCTGCAACACTTCGCTTTTCACATTACTGTTTCATTCTGATTGGCAGTCTGTGCTCACACTTGTTTGCTTGACAGTCATCAGCAGTATAATATGAACTAGAATTGCATCCTGGGAGCTCCCAAACAATCAGTGTCTCAGTGAGCATAGAAGGAACCAGCACAGAGGATAATCTGTCCTCTGCTTACCGCCATGCTGTGGTCAAGCTCCACGTAGATCAGGGGTGTCAAACATTTTTTTTTTTTTTTTTTTCTCCCCAGTGTCCTGTCTGGCAATGTGGCAATAAGATGCCACAAAGAGCTCATCAGATTTGACTTTCACAAGTGGACAAGATAAAAGGAAGAGAATGATAAAACAATTATTGAAAAAAACATGTACTTTGTTTAATTGAAAATATGCAGTTCCTATATTGTCCACGAGGGGCGCTGTGTTTTAATTAGCAGATTAAGCTTCAGGTGTGGAAAAATTCCAATCATTTCTTAATTTTTATCTGTTTGATGTATTTTGTCATGCAGGACAGTGTTTTTAAGTTCCAAAAAATGTGAATAAATGTTTTTCAACATTGTATAATCACTGTGATCAGTTCTTATGCATAATGCACAAGTAAATGTTTAACTGAATAAAAGTATTGTTGAAATTGCACATACTTTTCTTAAAAACGCTGAGGTTATTCATAATATATTGTGTAAAAGTGAAATTAACTTAATATAAAAATCAACAAGTCCACATTTATTAGTTCTATTTAATCTTGCAATGAGTTAACTCGTGTGGCCCTCTTGAGATCAGATTAAGCTGTATGCGGCCCCTCAACCAAAATGAGTTTGACACCCCTGACGTAGATCAATCGGTCCAGGGTCCTGTCTGTGCTGATGTTTCACAGTTCAACTCATTTCAGTGGCAATAGATGCAGCACCTTTAAAATTGTAGCCCCCTTATATTAGTGAGTTAAAGGCTGTAATTTCTGATGTTTGAAGCACACGGATGAGCTCTCCGTCACTGTTAGAAGCAGCGCGATGAAAGGCTGTTCCTGATTCCCGGGCCTGTCTCTGCCTTTTTACATGAAACTGCAGCTTGAGACAATCCATCTATGACTTGTGTATTCTTGCAGTGACTCATCTCCCTCAGTTGCCATGGCAGTCGTCATGGCAACCCGTGTCCAGGTTTCCTGCGGAGACGGGAGGGATCCTAATGAGGAAGCTAAAGGGGTTAATATTGACAGCAGACTCTAATTATGCCAGTCGCATTAGGAAAGCACTTCCAGAGCGTTTTTGGTCCAGTTCAGCCTCACATCCCTGCTGCTGCCTGAGCACACAGTGTGTCGCTGAAGAGCTGTGTTTAATCAGGCCAAAACAAATTCTATAAATACTCACTATTGAACCTATATATAGTGAAGGGCCCATTTTCAGTCAAGGCACCCAGCATGATGCAGAATTAATCTTAGTTCACTAGGTTCTCCATTGTATGGCCATATTTATAGTGTGGTGCTGTGGCACAGTGCTAGTTATCTGCTATTGTTGGCATGCAGAACAGCTCAGATGCTGGTGTTGGTTCCACCTTTAGTGCATCTGGTCACAGGGCATGCTAAGAAACAGGACTGGTTAAGATTTCTAAATCTTTTAAAATTCTGGTTTTATTTGAAAGTTTTCAACGCTAATCTGTCCCCAAAATTAACATTAGGGAGGTGGATATAAGTTCCCAATGGCAAAAAACATAAACTCCATTCGATCATAATTTCCCCCATGTAAAATACAGACTGTATGCCGCAGAACATCTGGGTCTGCAGTGACCGTGTCTGTTGAGCAGCTTGGTAAAGTATCAGCTCCTTCTCTGGTTCAGTGGGACTCTAGATAATCAGACTTGTGATTCCAGTTGAATACTTGGTGAAAGAAAAACCCTTCCAGAGAGAGCGTTGAAAAACCAAAGACTGATGGTATATTTGGTTTTCCATTGCTGGTTCTGGTAGAGCATTAATAGTTTTGAACTATCTGGTTAAAATCATCTGTATTGAGGCACAGATGGTGTGTTTTATGCAGGCAGTGTAGGGAGGTGGCTGGAGATGAGTCAGACATGACTTCTAACCATAACCCTCTTAACAATGTTAACGTCAACAAAGGCTCTTTGATCCCTGAAAATCATCAGTTTCTCTTCAAACATTTCCTTTTCTATTTCCTGACAATTTCTCCTGAAATGTAAATGAGATTGACAGCTGATCCAACAAATATTCTGGAAGAGAAATGGATCTTTTTCAGCCTTTTTTTAGGTGTCTAAAAGCCTGTTGGGACTAAACTTCTCAGGTCTTAAGAGCTGAAGTAAAATGGCGATCCCTGTTGTTGCACCTCTTCTGTCTTTAGTGGCAGGTTAAATTAATAATTTTCAGTTTTCCCAGATCAGAATAACAAATGAATTAGGAAAAAGGTATGTGTTTCCTGATTTTAGTGCTATTCCTATGATAAAGGAATAAGACTAAGAAAGTAGAGCACATAACCCCAGTTCTAAAGTCATTACACTGGCTATATCTCAGAGAATAGACTTTAAAATACTTTTGTTAGTCTATAAATCCCTAAATGGCTTAGCACCTAAATACATCACAGACTTATCAGTGTATCAACCCGCCAGACCACTCAGGTCTTCTGGCTCCAGCCTGCTCTGCATACCTAGAACACGAACCAAACACGGAGAAGCAGCGTTTAGTTCCTATGCTCCACTTATTTGGAACAAACTTCCAGAAAACTGTAAAAATGCAGAAAGCCTGATTTCCTTTAAATCGAGATTAAAAACACATTTGTTTAAAATTGCCTTTGAACGTTCCAGTTAAACTGTTTTACTGTTTTTAATGTTCTTTTTTTTGTTTCTACATTCTATCCCTATTTGCTTTTATTCCTATATTTTAATCATGTAAAGCACTTTGCATTGTCTCTGTACTGAATTGTGCTATATAAATAAATTTGCCTTGCATTGCCTTGCCTAAAGCAAAATAAAAATCTCCATCCTTGATCTTAGATTTACCACGTTATATTATAATTACATGTTAAATTTACTAGTGGTTCAGTTTTAGTCTTTTTTCAGTTATTGATTGAGCAAACATGTAATTTAAAAGTAGAAAGGGGCCATTTCACTGCTTTAATCGGCCTCTAGACCCTCCAAGGTCAGATATTTGAGCTTCAGATTGACACTGCACATTTTCTATTTTTTCAAACTGATTTCACAGCTCAAAGTGTGTTTTCAATGGATTTAGTCTAAAATAATCCAGCTCAGATTAGACACATCTTAGATTTTTACAGCAGGTCTAAATCTGGAGATGGTGCTGCATGGAGATGGTGCCGCATTCTTGGTTTGTTAAATGAATGGTGAAGTAGGTCTTTACCACACAGCTGAATCATAAGCTTCACACTGATGCCGTTTTATGATGTTAATATTCAGGTGTATGTTTTATTTTTAGATGTTCAAAATATTATAAGAACTTTACAATTGTAACCAGGAAAAAGTCCAGTATTGTATAAATGTGTAAAATTCTGTCACAAAATCAGGTGTTAACTACGGTGGCCCTGAGGTGCAAAGCACTACAACATTAACAAAAACATTACAACATTAAGGAAAGCTCTACAACATTTACAAAACGGAAGAGGTACGTCCCATTGGGAGACCTAAGAAATCGCTGATTGGACTACAGCTCGTTTTTACTTTTGAACCGGAAGTTATTCTGGCTTTAATGTGTTTTTTAAAAACATGAATGTTGTCGGTGATCCAAACCGTAAGATGCAGTCTTAAACGCCACTTAGTCTGTTTATAAGTTTCGTTTTTATTAATTCTGCCTTTTTTTTAACTACGAGCGCTGTGTTGCTGTACCTCAACGCTCTGGTCTGCTCCTCTCCCCTCCATCCCTCGGACCCAGGGGCTTTTATCAGCGGCCAGCCTTATCACTACGTTTAATGTCTTTCCACTCCTACCAAAATGTCCCAAATAAAATCAATAGTAGAGTAAGTAGCTGTGTTTCATGCTCCTTTCTTTTTAACGACACAGAACCAGTAGCGCTTCGGTGGGCGTGCTGCCTTGGCTTGAATTCAGGTGCGCAAAAATTACGTTACATGCAATTAATTCATTAATCTATCCATGTTGGTCTCATTTGTGAATGAGGCGGAGTTTGATCAAGCCTAAAAGGTCCAACATTTTCCCTTCAGCTGCAACCCTTAAATCATACAGGGGTTCACGCTGCGTCTTTACGCATAATCCAGTTGCTCGATTTTACCCTTGTGCGCTGCGCGCGAGGGATAAACAGTGGGCAAAATGCATAAATAAAGACTGTTCCTTTAGAGGGAAGAGAAGGAATGATGGGTCTGAGCTAAAACCGCTGATGTTACAAGCTTATTGAAATAACCCATAAAAGTGCGCACATTAATTGCATGTAACGTCATTTTTGCGCTTCCGGTAATGTTGTAGCGCTTTCCTTAATGTTGTAGTGCTTTCCTTAATGTTGTAGTGCTTTCCTAAATGTTATAGTGCTTTCCTAAATGTTGTAGTGCTTTCCTAAATGTTGTAATGTTTTTGTTAATGTTGTGGTGCTTTCATTAATGTTGTAGTGCTTTTCACCTCAGGGCCTCCGTAGTTAACACACTATCCGCTATCGTGGACATCTCCTGTTCTCCCACTGCCCTCTGTTCTACAAACTGCCTAAAAACAAGACACTCTGCTGCTTTCGCCTGGCATGTTTCAGTTAGCCACATGAGGGCAGCGTCAGCTTTGCCAGGAAAGGCCACTGGCAGGAACGCTGCTTCTAATTTTAGTCTGGAATTAAGGAGTTTGTTTCCCATCCACTACTGTCCACTGCTTCTTGCTTTGACTTTTTCTGCTTGGCCTTGTCCCTGTTGTTGTTCTCCTTCTTCTGGCTGCTCCCTGTAGGTGACGCTACAGTGGATCGTCTCATTATAGCTCAAGATGCATAGATCAGAAATCCTGTGTTCAATATCCAATCACCAATCCTGTGAAGCACGGATCTGCTGATAATGATTTCAGCGGATTTAGGTTTTAGTTTGAGAGCCATAAAAAAAAAGCTAAATCAATGTTTTCTATTGTCTGTATAAACATAGTAGGACTGCCCAGTATTAGGAAAACAAGCCACATGTGAATATATTGGGTGAAACTGCGATAATTATATGACCTGCAGTAAATAGATAAATAAAATGCTAATGTCTCTCTGCTATGGGTTCATAGCAAACGTAAAAGCCATATAATGAGTAGTGTATCCAGCTGCTAGGAAAAAAGTTAAAGGTAAATATATTATTTCCATAAGGACATTATTATTTCAATGGCAGAAGCGAAGTCTGCCATTGAAACCACCTCTTTCTTAATGACTTGAACACATTACAAAACCTTTTATAGTGTCACCAGCTATATACAGGTGATCTGCATATTGCATGCAGTCATGTTGCAAAAATAGTTCTGTGATATATTATGTAATTATGTAGTGACGAGACTCATGAGGGGCCCGTTCACATAACGGCCCGTCTCGTTTCACCCGTTCGATGATTTGGCCACAAGAGAAGAGACAGTGAATTCAGAGGCAAAAACAGTTTAACATGTATTTATTACAATTTGGAATTCCAAAGTGGGAGACACTTACAAGTTTTATCACCGCCGCAGATACCTTATCCTTATCCCGAAAATGCTCTGCTGAGTCGTAAGAAGTGTCTCAGCGCTTACACTTTTGAATCATGCTTTTTAACCCACGGGCGGCTCCTGAAGGGGGCTGGACCAACCCTCCCCTGAGCTGCCTCTTACTCTAGTGCAGACACTGAGTCTGTTAAAACATGTGTTTCCTGACACTTGACCGTTAAAATGTATTCTATTGCCTTAGTTTGGTCCCGGGGAGTTAACTGAAATAACAGTGAGACCTTGAGAAAAGAATTTTAGAGGTACTATCTGTTTCCCCAAGGCTCTCATAAATTACCGTGCCATGCGGTGGCTGGACTGACCCAGATTTCCTCACTGGGTCTTAAACGATGTGTGCTTACACCTTAAACTCACACGTTGCTGCAGGCCAGGCTAAAGAATATGGCCATTACTACACTGCATTTCATTCTCTACTGCGAGCCGTTGAAAGAATTGGGCTCCTGAAAATGACAGCTAGTTTAGGGAATGAAACATGTTTTTGTTCTGTTAAGCACTAACAGCGCCTTCTCTAGGGAAAGTGTATCTTTAACAGTGTTATGCCAGAAGCTGTTTTGAATATGCTTATTATTATTATTATTATTAATTATAATTAGGTATAGTGATTCAACTCAAAAATTTGCTATAACAAAATATTGTTCAAATGGTGGTGATGCCAGAGCTGGAAGCTTGTAATGATTTATACTACTAATGCATTTATTAATTAGCTGTTATGAACTCAGGTGTGCTGGAACGTATGATCTGATCGGATTCTAACCGATCAGATTTATCCAGCAACGGTGACGACTCAACTTATAACTGCAATTAGAGTTTAAACCGTTACCATGTTATCACCAATCCAATGAAAATGTCTCTGTGTTAATATCAAATGTTAACTCCAAGGAGGTTAGCTCTGAATTCTGAATAACCATACAACTCTGAATTGGAATGAACACAAACAATTACTATTCCACAGTTGTTGTTTTATTAAACCAAAAGCAATTCCCTGTCACAGTACTTCTCTGATTTAACGACATTGGAAATCTTACTCACTACTAAACTAAACATGCAAACTATATGTGGAAATAAAAAAAAACAATGGATTAAAAATAAGAGGAAGCAAATTTTAGTTCAGCTGAGCTAACAACAGTTCAGTTACTTGACACCCTCCCAAGATGGCGACTATGATGACGTATGCTCTGCAAATTTACGTGATGCGTGAGGGGAGGTCCTAATGATGTCACCACGCTTACACTAATGGGGGGTGATACCTCACTACGAGAGGGAGCTGCTAACTGGTGAGTTTAAAAAAAGGCCGCAAACTAAGTTTCAAACAAAAAGATCGAATCCGCTGATAAGAGAAGCGAAGAGAGAGAGGAAAATATGGAAGAGAAATATGGAGATAGAAAAAGAGTAGAAGACATGACCCGCGGCAGGGTCACTGATAAACCACAAATCAACACAGCCAAATTCACCTTCAAATGCATGCACATTCACAGAAAGATACTCAACAGTTAAAAACACTCCGCCTTGGAGTAAAAAGCATTTAGCTAAATTCCTAACACCTGCCCAGGCACTTCTAAACCACCCTACAGGTGAAAAAGAAATTAAAGAAAAGAAAAGGGGAATTTTCTTTACTATGACAATGTCCCGGCTGGGTCCGGGAGCGCTCCGAGTAACGTGGCGTCTTGACCAACGTAGGTGCGGGCAGAAGCAGGACCAGGATGAGAAAGTTCCTTTGTCTCCCTCTCTCTCCCCAGGCTTCCAGTCGCTTCGTTCAGCCAAACAAAAGCGGGGTCCTCATTCGATCACCTGGAGATGACGACTCTCAGTTTTTGATCAGAGGGAATTAAAAAGTACTTTTTAAGTCGACCTCCTGTATCCGCAAATACAGGGAATGGAGTTGCGTCGGTAATCTTCGGCCTAGCAAAGAGTTATCGAGCACGTGTCATGGGGGTTGGGAAATTCCACGGAGTGGAGCAGCTGCGTGCCTTCCCTGACTGGCAGAATGCCAAGAAGAAGGCTGAATTGCGGTCTTTGACCGGAATAAATACCTTTCCCCTAGTAACGCTTTCTCTCCGCTGTCGTTGCTAGGAGCGGTGGCCATTTTTGGGCCGTGTTGCATTATGGGAGTTGGTGGCCATTTTCACCACATTGCCTCATGGGAAATGCAGTTTGTCATGCCCCGAATTGATGCAAGCCCGTCACGTCTGAGTTGGCATTACAACAGGGTCGGGCATGAAAACAGTCATCATAAGAGTAGGCTAATACACTCTTAAAACATGGCTCTGCTGAATGCTGCTCCATGGCATCTGAACACCAGTTGTAGCTCCAAGGCGACACACTCAATAATCCTTCTATTTTCAAATGTAAACCTTCCCAAAATACTCAGTACTGTAAAAACGTGTTTGCCCTGTTACAGGATTCTTCTCTTTTTTTGCTTTTTTGTCTCATTCTTATGTCTCAGATAATCACTCATTATCATGTCAGACAGAAAATCGGAGTAAAAAAAAAATGTTTTCAAATAAAATAAAAATATTAGTGGCAACAGCTGCCATCGATACAAAAATTGTTTTTCTGAAATATTTTTAGTTTTACACCAAAGGTAATGTACATCATCCTAACAGTTCCAATGTTGATTTATGAGTCTAAAGAGCATTTTGCCAATGTGGTAGTGTGGCTACTCCTCTCTAAAGTCACCACAATGGGCTCTCAAAGCTTCAGAGATGAATGTAACCCTTCCCAGATTGATAGATCTCAGTGACTGTGTTTCTCGTTTGTTCTTTATGTTCTTTTTTCAGTTGATAGACAGTTTCTGTAGACTCAAACATCCAGATACAGAGCCCTTGCCCCATGGCAGTGCCAGCCTTTTGGGTGTATGTGGTTAGACTGGGAGTTTATGGAATTCTGGAGTGTTCGGAACAGTAAAACCATGATTGGAGCAAACAAATGTATTTGGAGTTTAAGGTGCTTGGATTTAAAGACAGATGAGTCAAACAATAGCATGGCATTGCTCTTGCTGGTTGACTTTCAACAGTATAATGAGAAATAATGACATAATGGTCCCTTCAGTTCATTTCTCTGTTTAGCTTTGCAATTCAGTGACCAAGCAGCTATATCATCTAAGTAGCTGCCTTTTCTGGAATGGTTTTCAAGCACTTAAAACATTGATTGATTGTTTTAGCTTTTATAGCGTCAAACAGCCCAGAAACGGCATTAACTCCCATTCAAACCATACATAGTTTCTAATTCGCACCAAAGGAGGCGAAGGAGTTTGATGTGGAATATGTTTCCTTTGGGGATCTCAGGTCTGGCAGTAACCAGGTTTGGTTGTGGCTGGTAAAACTGAACCAAAACCTAAGCGGTTAATCCAAGGCAGACAATTGTACAGTGCTATGTTAGTTAGGACAGCTTTTTTCCCCTTTTAGGATTGAAATTATTATTTGAGAGCTGCTTTTTGTATTTACTTTGGTTCACTTTGTCTAGGTTTAGCTTTTGGTTGATGATCTGAAACATTTAAGTGTAACATTAAAGCATAAGCACTCTGTTAGAGGCCAGCTACTCTTTCACAACAACGTGTGGCTAAACTCCAGCAGAAATTGAGGCATGTCTGCAGGCAGCCCAATGCATGTTACACTTTAAATTGTGTTTTAAGTTTGATATCCTAGATATAAAAGCTCTAAAGTCTCATGTCAGCTCTGGAAAACCTATCGATGACAAACGGACGAAGGATGAAACAGGGCACTGTTGGGCTTCCTGCTGTCTGCTTAAGTCTTTCCCTGTATTTTAAAGAGCTAATTTAATTGTAAACCGAACAGCAATGTTAAAAATAGCTACGTCCTCCTCCTGTAGTAACAACGTCTTCACAACAAAGTCCTGTCAGTGCAACTTGTTAGTTCTTTTATTGTGTTTTCTGATTGTCAAATAGGTCCAGTTTCTAGATTGTGACCGATCAGTAATCAGAGCCAGACAAATATGAAATTGTCTGATTCCAGTCTCCAGTCGGTCTGATTTTAGACTTTGCTTCACTGCAGGGAAGGCAAGGGCTTATCCTGAGCTAGACGAAGAGATTGACTTCCTGTCGGCCATCATCAGTGAGCAGAGGACTGAGTCCAGGATGCCAGGTGCCTGAAAGTCTTCTCCTGCTATTTTTATTGCTCCACAACATCATTGGTGCGATCAATGGTCCAACCTGTCTTCCTGTGTCTCAGCCCCAGCCTCACCGGACCTCAAGGTAAAGCAGCTCATCGAGCCCAGCTCCATGAACAGAGGATCCCCCACAGAGCAGCCCACCAGCCTCAGCACTACACTCAAAACTACAGCTCCACCTTCTATTACCAACCAAAGCCCTGGTCTGCTCGGTGACCCCCTCATCACCGCCCAACCCTCCAACGACCACATGTTCATCAGTAAGTCTCCGTTAGCCACGAAGAACTGTTTGCGACCCTGAGGACAGCACAGAGAGATTCAGACAGTAGGAAAATCACTTAGATACACATTGTATAAATTTTTGTTCTCATAATGAACCTGACAGCTTTGGATGGTGCCTGATTCCATAACTGCCATGATTCAAGCTGAACGTTGGATGCAGAGCGAGAAAACCAGAATGGTTTTGATTTCCTATAATCCGTTAGACACAACCAAACGCACCTCCCTCAGCCTGTTTCTGGACCTGAACATTTTTCTTACAACTGTTAGGAAATGTCCATCTTATGAAACAGGACAGGCCCTACTTTGATTAGATGGAAGCGGTTGTAAAACATCCATCTTCTTGACGTAACGACACATTCTAACAACGTCACCAAGCACAACCCTGTGTCCCAGTTCAAAGATGTTCTTTGTGAGTGCTGCCCGCTCTGAAGTCTTGTGACTGAGCCGATCTGTCACTGTTCATTGGTTTTACCACGCTGCATCAGTGTGGTAGCTGTTGACTTCAGTGCGGAGGCTGCAGCTCTCAGAGATCATGTCTTCCTCTGACAGTCCCAGACCTGCAACTCATTCCCTCCCTCTGATCATTTGTTTCTATGTGTTGTCAGTTATGAGCAGTGTGTTCATCGCAGCAGGTTCGCTAGCCTTGGTCATAGCAGGAGTCTGTTGGGTCAGGTAAGATGCCTCTTCCTAGTTCTCTTCCTTTCCAGCTCGGACATTTCTCAGCTCCAAGCATGTCTCACCATTCTTTGGTTTCTTTTGTTTCAGACTGCAGAAAGGGGTGCGTGTAACTCAGAAGGTGGACTACCCTGCCTATAGTGTGATAAAACCCCAAACCATGGCCACCTTTGTGAGTAGAACTTGATAACCATGGACAAGACTCTTAGTTTCCTTGAAAAACATGTAATTATCTTCCTCTACCGTACTATATCAGGGTAAACAAAGGAAATCAGACAGTGCACTGAAAAAACATAACTAAAAATAAGTAAATGAAATCTTTAAATGAGTGTATTTGTGCTTTATTTGAGCAGGTAAATAAGATATCTGCCAATGGCAAGAGTATTTTTACTCCTAAAATAAGATAATTAGATATAATGCACTTGAAATAAGTTGATGGAGATGAGTTCTTCCTATTTTAATTGCAAAAATCTTATTCCACTGCCAGATTATCTTATTTACCTACTCAAATTACAAATACACTCATTTCAAGAAAATGTTAACTTATTTTTAGTTCTGTTTTTGCAAGAGTAGTGAAAGGACGGGTGTAGTGCAGCTCAGCTTATTTAGACGACTCTATGTACATTTTTCTTCTGTTTTTTTTCCATGTAAATCTTGGGATCACAGCTTCTACCAGTTTTACACACTGATAGATCACAAAGATGAGGTGCTGCTCAGCAAATCTGCACACAGGACTGTTCTGATAACTCAGATGTAACTCTCTAAACGTAGCATGCGCTGGCATATCCAATCAAAAGAGGGCATGCTTTCTCCTAAACAGGCCGTACCTGTTGTTCAGGCTCAGTTTGGCCCAATTTTTGAATAGTTGTAGATGTTAATGAGGTCCTCATAAAGACAACTAACAACTTAGTTGTTAGCGTTCTTAATTTTCATGTCCTTGTAGAAGTGTATGTATGTATTGCTACAGATATCTCCTCTAAAGTAAAAAAAAAAAAGCTTTTTTAATTATTTCAGTTGCTTGCATAGTATACTGTGCCCAGCAGCGGGTTAGTTAAAGGCAAAACCAAAGTATTTATTAGGCCACTGCCCTGGAAACAGTGGTGCAGCTTAAGTGGGTGACTCAAAGACACATTCTCCTGCTGCTAAGGAAAGGTCAGGTGTACACTTTGACTGCTTGTTGATCTGCCGTCTTGCTATCTCATAGCCTGGGGACAAGAAGCTGGCCCACAGTGCCCAAATGTACCACTACCAACACCAGAAGCAGCAGATGCTCTCCCTGGAAAAGTGAGTCACCTCATGCTCCGTGGCCGTGTATCTTTTAAGATTGCCATCCCAGCTCCGTCCAATCTGTGTCATCTCTGCTAAATATTTAATGACCGTGTGTGTGTGTGTGTGTGTGTGACCTCTACAGAAGCAGGGATGAGCCCAGGCTTCCTGACTCAGGAGCATCGACAGACGAGGAGAATGAGGATGGAGATTTCACCGTGTACGAGTGTCCTGGGCTGGCGCCGGTGAGTAAACACAGTACTCTGAGAAAAAAAGTGCTGAGGGCTGCCAGTGACCCATCAGATGATGAGTTTGGGGGCATTGTGATAGCCACTCTAAAACATTGCATCTGATGTCCCTAAGCCACTTTGGGACTAATTTGGTGGTATGTTCAAGGTCATTGTCCAACTGAGAAAACCTGTTTCCCCAGGCTTTTCTTTGCTGTCAGAAAAACACCAACACAGCATGGTGCCGTTCTCAGGCTTGCCCTCTTTCGCCCAAATGTAACAAAAGTGATTGTGGGTGAACTTTCCTGCTTTAACTTCATAGGACTACAGGACATGTCTCCAAAATGAAAGTCTTTGTGGGGATTTGCATACTTTAATCCGTCTTTTCATGATACCTTTGGAGTAATGGCTTCTTCTTCTCTTAGTGGCTGTTCAGCCCATGTTGGTCTAGGTCTTGTTTCACTGTGGATAATGACACGTTCCCAGCATCAGCAGCATCTTCACAAGGTCTTCTTCTTTTGTTCTGAGACTAGTACACACATTTCAGAATAAACGCCTTCATCTCTGAAACAGAGAACTTGTTTCCTTCCAGAACAGCATGATGGCCAGACATTTTCATGCTGCATAGAATTGCTTGAAGAAATTAACAAGGAACCTTCAGCTTTCTTAAAAATATACCCAAACAGGAAGCAGACTTGTCTGGAGGTCTACAGTTCACTTCCTGATATCTTGGCTGATTTATTACTGTATTTTTCAAGCTATGAGGCGCACCAGATTATAAGGCGCACGGGGAATTTACGTGTCTCTGTGTTGTTATGCCAGAAGCTGATTGAATATGATCATTATTATTAATTATAATTTGGTATAATAATTTTAATAATAAGTCATTCAAACTCAATTAGTAGCTATAACAAATATGATTCAAATGGTAGTGATGCTAGAGCTATAAGCTTGTAATGATTTATACTACTAATGCATTTATTACTTAACTGTTATGAACTCAGTTGTGCTGGAACAAAATGATCTGATCGGGTTCTGACCGATTCGATTTATCCAGCAACGGTGATAACTCAACTTATAACTGCAATTAGAGTTTAAACCGTTACCCTTTTTATCACCAATCCAATGAAAATGTCTCTATGTTAATATCGGATGTTAACTCAAAGAGGAGGTAACTTTGAATTCTGAATAACCATGCAACTGTGAATTGGAATAAACATAAATTACCATTCCACAGTTGTTGTTTTTATTGAACCAAAGGCAATTCCCTGTTACAGTAATTCTCTGATTCAACAACCTTGGAATTCTACTCGCTACTAAACTAAACATGCAAAATATATGTGGAAATAAAAGTAAAAAATGGACTAAAATGAGAGGTAGCAAATCTTAGTTCAACTCACAGTTGTTTAAACAACACATTCAAGACGTCGGCATTTGACGTCGCAGCATTGAGAGGCAGAAAACCGCTTTGAGAACCCAGGCGGACGCCTCAAGGTTTTCACAACAGCTAGTTATAGTTTAGCTACATGACACCCTCCCAAGATGGCGACTATGATGACGTAGGACCTACAACCTTGCGTGATGCGAGGTCCTGATGATGCAGTCAGCGCTTACACTAAAGTGGGGCGGTGCCTCGGCCAGAGGGGGAGCGGCTGACTGAGGAGTTTAAAAAAACTGCAAACTGAGTTCTAACAAAGAGATTGAACTGATAAGAGAAAGCAAAAATAGAAACAAGGACAGAGGGAAAAAGATGGAAAAATCGACCTGCGGCAGAGTCGCTTATGAATTACAAATCAACACAGCCAAAATCACCTTCAAAATGCATGCACATGCAACAGAAAATATTCAGCAGTTAAAAACAACACCGTCTTGGAGTAACAAGCATTAACCTAAATTCCTACTTCTGCCCAGGCACACTATGGTCACCTTGTGGGTGAAAAATGAATAAAAGAAAAGAAAAAGGGAATCTTTCTTTACTTTGACGATGCCTTGCGGGTGTTCTGGAGCACTCCGGTTCCGCAAATCTGGTTCAGCTCAGCCGGCGCGTCGGACAGCAAGGAGGAGGGAGGAGATGTCCCTTCTTCTCTTTTCTTCTGGGCTTTCAGACGCTTTGTTTGGCCAAAACAAAAGCATGGTCCTCTTTCGATCACCGGGAGATAACGGCTCTCAGTCTTTGATCAAAGGGAATTCAAAAGTACTTTTTAGTCGACCTCCTGTATCAGCAATAAAGGGATAGTTTTGCTTCGGTAATCTTCGGTCCAGCAAAGAGTTATCCAGCACGTAGCGTGTGGGGGTTGAAACCCACTGAGTGAAACAGCTGCGTGCCTTCCCATACTGGCGGAGTGCCAAGAAGAAGGCAGAACGCAGGTGCAGCTGGGTTTTATACCTTTCCCTAGCAACGTTATGTCTTCGCTTCGTTGTTAGGGTCGCGGCCATTTTGGGCCGTGTTGCATGATGGGAGTCGGTGGCCATTTTGACCACCTTGCATCATGAGAAATGCAGGCTGTCACGTCGGAACTTGCGTAACAGTGTCTTTGTCGACATATAAGACGCACCGGAATATAAGGCGCATCACATATTCTTCCCAAGTGTGTTATATCACTTCGCCCCTCTGGTAGGGTGACCAGGGACAGACCCAGAAAAACTATCCCTGGAAATGTCCCCGATTTCAGTGCATCATGATGGAGTTATCAAGAGATATTTACCTGGTCTTGCCGCTGCCCCGACGTAGTAGAGCTTCGCCAAACGCACCTACCCCGCCCCGCGTCTGCATTGCATCTGGTCACCTTCAAGTGGCGCAGCTTACGAGCGTGTCTTTAAAAGTGTAAATTTAAACCACACAGTGCAAAGTACACAATTGCGTGATTCTGTGGAGAGAAGAACTTTAGTCATGGTTAAGTGATTAAAGGACAATAAGGACTATAAGTCTGTGTCTTGACCATATCTGATTAGAAATTGCAGATTAGAAATTGCATATTTTAGTTTGTTAGCTTGTCAAAACTACTACTCTTATTTTGGGATACTTCTGGAAGTGAACAGGTATTCCCTGCCAAACAGGAGCGTATACACGTCAGAAATTAGAACTTCAATGTAATTCAGCCGCCGTGTAGCTTTATGCTTCTGGTGTATTTTATTGGCTGCGCTTTACAACGCGTCTGGTGTGTTTCCTCCTTAACATCACATCCTCTCCTGAGAGGGAGCGCTAGCTGTCTTTGTCGGGAGGACAGAGTAGTTGGAAGACACTGTCCTGTTTCCAACATAAGGCCAAATTAAACAGAAGTTTCATATTGAATTAACTGACTAGGTTCATTGTTGCTAGCGTGTACTCTGGGCGCGGGCTGGCTTACATGAATGAACTTCTAATTTTGACATTACAGTCAGGCAGTGTTGTAGACAGCTCAGGAGTCCGATCACATAGTGACACTAGCTGTGTCTCAATTCGTAGGCTGCGCCCTTTAAAGGACGCATTTTAAGGCCGGTTACGTCAAAACGATGCGCGGAGGCTGTCCCATTTGGCAAAAATTCTGAGGATGCTTAAAATGCAGCCTTCGAATGCGTCCTCCTTTTCCACGAATTCTGAGGATGCACCGCTACCATCCATAGTGGCCTCGCCTACCATAAGATTTCCCGAGGTGCTTTGCGCGCTTTTTTTAGTGAAAGTAGTGATTTAAGTCAGTTATTTACAGGGTTTGTACACATTTAACTATTCAATTCAAATTACTAAAGTTACAAACATAAGCTTATATCAAGTCTTACAAATAAATATAACATTTTATATTTAAACATATTCATCAATCTGCTGACAAGCGTTTGTTTAATAACTGGTATATTATGATCATTAGCAGGCCCCTGTGGGTGAAAATAATAGCAGGTAAATGTTACCGCTCCACTGCGCTCTCCCAGCCTAAGAAAAATTCATCGCCGGTTTTGATGCCGCCGAAGCCGTCTAAGCCGACTGTCCTCCTCCAATAACAAGTAATTAAAAAAAATAAAATAAAAATTTCCATATCCATTTTTTTTGTGTCATTTATCCTGTCGGTTTTTGTCTGGCACTGTTTTTCCCGGGCTTGGGGTAGACGTGATGACGTCGTGTCGCCACCAGGAAGTGCTCCAAAGGCTAGACCGTCCCATTTACCATCCTCCAAGGCTGGGTCCTCCTAAGGCTGTGTAGGCTGGGTCCTTCGAAGGACGCAGCCTGCGAATTGAGCCGCAGCTAAAGTGTACTGCACTGCTCTGAATATCCATTGAGTGGAGCGCCTTTGTTGCTAACCAAAGTCATACTTACACATTTTAACAAATTTTTGAGCGCCTTTTACCACATAAAATCGGTCAGTGAACCAACTTTAATCATATATAAGATGCATCGGATTATAAGGCGCACCATAAATTTTTGAGAAAATTTAAGCATTTTAATTGTGCCTTATAGTTCGAAAAATACAAATTCATTATATTCATTATATTTCTTTTCTTTTTTTATATTATTATAGAAATATAGTATTCATTATATTTCTATGATGTCACACAAGGAGGCAGAATGTTTGAGCCGTTACATTAAAATATGTTCACTGTTGTGGATATCATTTCTTTAAATGCATTCAGCCATGACATCACCCTCTGGGATTTCCTAACGCATTTGCAAGCATTGTAATCTTAGTGTGCGTCAGAGGTGTCAAGTAACGAAGTACAAATACTTTGTTACTGTACTTAAGTACACTTTTTAGGTATCTATACTTTACTCCATTACTTATTTTTATTCCTACTTCTTACTTCTACTCATTACATTTTCACACAAGTATCTATACTTTCTATTCCTTACATTTTTAAAACAAACGTTACTCGTTACTCTTGGCTTCAGTTTAAATTTATAAATATTTATTTCACGTAATGTGTGCCATCTAATGCAGATCATTGGCGCCATCCACACCTAGTGAGAACTAGTGTAATTGGATGAGTCATATAACATACTCATTGGTTAGCTATTCTCTCTCTCTCTCTCTCTCTCTCTCTCTCTCTCTCTCTCCTCTTCTCTCTCATCTCTCTCGCTCTAGTATCGATCGCTGTCTATCTCTCTCTCTCTCTCTCTCTCTCTCTCTCTCTCTCTCTCTCTCTCTCTCTCTCTCTCTCTCTCTCTCTCTCTCTCTCCAAACTACATAGAATGTTTTTGCACCAAAGGGTATAGTTTACCTTAGGTATTTGATGGAACTCACACATTCATGTTCTGGCAGTTCTGCAGGCTTGAATACTACCTCTGATTTGAATTGAATTCCAATAAAGTTTGAGAGTCTTGACTAAGTCTTTGAGTAATGGGTTAATGATTATGTTGTGTCTTGGGCCACATGTAGAACTAATCAGTGTTTAAATTAAGCTTTCAATTCATATAGTGGCATTTTTTTAAAGGTTACTTTATACTTTAAGTAGTTTTTCGAGCACATACTTTTTCACTTTTACTTGAGTAAAGAGGTCAAGTTGATACTTCAACTTTTACCAGAGTGTTTTTAAACTGCAGTATCTATACTTCTACTTAAGTAACAAATGTGTGTACTTTTGACACCACTGGTGTGCGTGAACCTCTAAATTTAAAAAACATAAATAAATAATAAATAATTTAGCTAATCCTAACTGACCTAAAACAATAAAAGTTTATTATTCTCAGTTAACCTCAGACAGTTTGAAAAAGTTATTACTTTTTGTGGTTTCAAATGTAAGTAACAATAAAATGCTTAAAGGCCAGGTTTCATTTATTTTGAATGTTATATAATTTTAATTAAGGCTTTATTTTACACCTTTAACATTTCAGTTGATCCTGATTCTTTCCCCTGTTTTGTGTAGTTGGCTCTTGGGAAATATGTAACAATCGACTCCTGATGAAATCAAAATGAATCTGAACAAGCTCAAACTGATGGATAATATTCATCAGAGCCACATAACTCTATTTTCGTACTGTCGACTGAGAGGATGTTAGAAAGTAGTTTTATTTCATTGGTTGTTAAAGCATGTATGAGGAAGTTCCTGCCAGGTACAGATTAATGCAGGTCTGGGATTAAGCGTCCCACTGCAGAGGACACCTTCATGGTACCTGAATGAGTTGAACACAAAACTGCAGTCTATTGAATAAATAACTTCTTTAGAAGGAAATCACTCTCGAAACAGAAACTATACTTTAGCACATTTAATCTAAACAATGTAGTGGATGGTATCGGTAGTTTCTTATCATTAAATTGGGTTGTTTTTGTTCAGACAGGAGAGATGGAGGTGAAGAACCCGCTGTTCGACGACTCTAACCTCTACCTGCAGAGATTCCACAAATAAACCTGGACCTTCACACGATTCCCACTTCAAATGCAGCGCCTGTGTGTACGGCTCCCTGAATTCACATACACGCACACACTCAGCATGCACTGCTGTGCTGAGTCCAGCCTCTCTGGAAAGCGGGACAGACTGAGGTCCTGTACAGGGAAGAGGAGGAGGAGGGAGATACACATGGAGTGTTGGGTTCATGTTTGAAGCCTGACTGAATGTGAGTCTCGTGCTCTGCCACCTTGTTCTGTTCTGTTTCATTTTCAGTCCAGCTGTAAATCTGAGCATGTTAAGTCTGGAAGGAAACACACGGATGAGATGAATTAGTGTTGGTCCGCCGCTGGGTTCCATTATTACTCTGAATTGATTTCTGGCTGTCCTTATTTATTCATCAGTAAATGCTCCTTTGTTCACTGAGTTCTAACGGCCATCTTTGGTCTTTGGTTATGAGGTTTTGTTTTGATTTTAACAACGAGCAGTTTTAATGTTTAACGAGCACGCCTCCATGCAGCATCCTCGCCTGTATCAGAATGTTACGTATCTCTGTGTTCTTAGTTCAGTTCCTCTATGCATGAAATTAGGATGCTATGTAAGAAAAACCAGTCAATATGCATTTCCAGATTTTTTTTCCCAGGTTTGTACCTCAAACTTGCTGCTAATATATATTTCATACATATACTGTATGTGTATAAATGATTTCAAAGTAAAATTTGAAAAGTCTATTTGAGCTCTGAAATACAGAGTCCAGTGTACATATGGTCTTTGACCAACATGGCTTGTCCCAAGGTTTAGTGACGTGTAAATAGTCACTGGATCCCCAGGCTTCCTGAATGCTGGGACAAACTCTCTGCTGCTGCTTGCTTTCTTTTCAGGGATCTACACAGATGAGATGAGCTGTGCCACACAAGTACAAACCACCAGGGTCCAAATATATTTCCATGGTCTTTGCAGCTTTTATTTTCAGATGGCAGTGTTTTAGTGAAGGGGAAAGCCACACAGCTGCGGAACGTTTGTAAATAAAAAATAAATGAATAAAAACAAAAAACTAGAGATGCACGAATCAGGTTCTCGTGGCCAATCTCTAATCTCAGTTTTATCACAGCTGTAGCCTGCTGCTACTGATTTTAGCCTACTCTAATTTCTCTTTAAATACTATGAAGGGTATAAACAGCAATAAAAATATGTATTCCTTAGCTTTCCTGTCAATAGAGGGTTTAGAAGTGTCAGAATCCAACCAAAAAATTCCAATTAGAATTCATATTTATGATGTTTTAACTAAAACGGTAACGATTACATAAAATCAATTTGATTGTATCCATATGACTATAATTGTCAACAATTTACTAAATGCAATAATCTAAATACTAAAATCTAATTTCTAACACTTTCATACACTTATTCTGTGTGGATTTCATATCCATGTATCTCAGTATTTGTTTTATTTCAAACTTGCTACAATCCATCATGAGATGATTGTAAATTACAGCTCCTTGGTTTGTTAATCTGCTTTGGAGTTTACCTTCTGACCAATCACCAGGCTGCCTCAGTCTTGACCCAGCTGATTGGCTATAATGGCCGAGGCTGACAGATAAAGAAATAATAAATAAATACATGATATCCTGAATTTGCGGGAGGATAATAGTTCAAATTTTGTAATTTTCCATTTAACATATCATTGATTAATATTTAAATTATTGATATTCATAATAATTAATTTAATAAATTACTGAAACACTGAAATGCCTGCAGATTTTTTTAAATTCAATGTAAGTAATCTGTTGTATTTAAGAAACCGATGCAGTTGAAGAATTATTTCGCTTTTGGCCTACTATGAGCATTCACTAAGGATTTGTATTAGACAAATAAGGCTGTAGGTGTGACAAATTAGCTGATATAAAATGTTTTTTAGTATTTAAAAGCAAAGACAAAGTCATGACACTGTGTTAAGAATATTTTATTAGCATATAGTGTTGTTGGCATAGTTAGCCACACTGTCTGGGTGTGCATCCTAGAGGTTAACGGTGAAAGGCTGCCAACATCTCCAAATCCAGACTGTCACTTGACAGAAGTTGGAAGGTCAAAGAAAATAACAGTAATACTTAACTGTGCTTTGATCAGGCTTCCTGTTACTTACTGAAAGCTCTTTCTCACAGCTGGAATAAACCTCAGGCATGAACAACTAAAGCTATTTTAGCAATAGCTTTTTACATCTCCGCTCTTCTTCAAATTCACTTTAAAACACCTCACTGGTGCTGAAAGCTACGTTGACCATTCATCTAATAGCTTCCACACCAAAGAGTGGTGTCGGTTTGACCTGGTGTTGCTTAGATGGGGTGGTTTCGCTGACTGGAAGAAGATCAAACTTTGAGCCTTCAACCAGCTGGTTCAGGGCAGGTTAAACGCGAAATTGCCCGATTCCGATTACAGCCCAATATCTTGGAGCATCTGTAGTAAACATGCAAATGTCCTCACCTATTGAGTCCTCACTAAGAACATGTTTTTAAAGTTAACATATTCCTGCTCCCACTGTTTTTAAATAGGCCACAGAAATAAATGTTAATATTTTATTGTGTTTGAACTGGCCAGCTTGAAACATTACTGACCCCCAGGAATATGCTTATCACGGCTGTGGAGGAATGACATTCAAACATGACAGGAAGGTGAAAGTAGAACATTTTATTGCAATTTATTTTGATTTGTTTTTTAAAGGTTTCAAATTAAACAATGTCTTACAAAAGACTATCCAGGTCCCCACTTGCTCTGCAGAGAAGTATTGATGGGCTTCCCCTCATTGACCCGAACGCAGTGAACAGTCAGAACACGACAAAAGGTCTTGTTATTCTGACTCCTGTCTTATTGGCTCACTGTGGACTCAGCCAGCTGAGAACTAAGTGGATATTTTAGTTAAACAGTTGAAGTGCAGGCATTTGGATCTAATGAACATAGCTGTCTTGTTTAAGTGATGTGTTTGAATGGAAATAAGTGTATTTTGTAAAGCGGCTGCGAGCGTTGTTACCCACCCTTCACCTTAGATCAATGCTCTCTGCTTTTCCTTTGCTAAAGAAGAGCTAAGGTGTCTGAGCTGGGATGTGGGCAGCTGGGACACGAGCCTGTATGTAGCTGCTCCGGAGCAGAGCTCTTAGATTTTACTGCACAGTCAGGATGGGCTGTGCCGCTTGTGAGGCAAGAAAGCTATGCAGAATGAACTCATTACTCTGCCTCATCATCCGTGGATGTGAGAAGGAGCCTGGATGTTGCCGCCACACTTCCCAGACAGGGTCCACCTTCAGCACCTTTCAGGCTTTAATGGACTAGCCAAACGGACAGCTTCTGGAACAAAATGGACGATTCATGGGGCACAGAAGGCAAAGAACAAATTGTCATGTTGAACCTTTGAGCTGACATCTAAACAGAGCTTCTGATAATGTTTTTTTTTTTCTTTTCTTTTAGTTGTTCTCTGCTGAATTGACAGTTTTGTGAGGGAACTGTAGAACAAGTAAATATCTTTGATACTGACTGTGTTTGGCCTCCTTATGTGTTCCTGTTATGTTTAGCTTGCATGTACATATATCAGAGAGGTAATAAAAGAATAAATATTTATAAGATCTTATGTGAAAATGCTTTTGTCCTCATTTTTCGAGGAACAGACATAATCCCAGTTTAAATTCTACAGAAAACACTGTAGTTGTGTTTAGAGGAGGCAGAATAGAAATAACGCACAGACGCAGCTTTGGCTCATAGCCTCCATACAAAGGCTAGTGTTGTGTTTCTGGTCTGGACAGGCACGAAGGGCCACGTCCACTGTGGCAGAACGCAAGCACCAGCATGTGAGTTTCAGGAGTGGACCACAGAACAACGAGGAAAGGTTACTAATGTTTCCACACTTCAGTTCAGCTGATGATGATGAAGTACTTTGATCAACATGAATCCACTTCTCCATGACCTTTATAAGCAGAAAGATGCAAGCAAGCATGGAAAAGAGAATATATATATATATATATATATATATATATATATATATATATATATATATATATATATATATATATATATATATAAATATAAATATTTGATTTGATTATATTTACTACTTTGTGTTTCCAATGTTTATAACCTTCAAGTTACATGGTAACTTTCAGAATGTAATATTTCTTCCACTGCAATCTGTTTTTTTTTTAAATATTTTTCTTTACGTTGTAATGGATGGTCTTTTTTCATGTACAGCATTTTGAATCATCTTGGTACTGAAAAGTGTTTCATAAATAAACTTGCCTTGCATAAACTCTGATGAGAAACACTTCAGGGATAAATATTCAGAAGAAGCTTTCTTGAGAATTCTATATTCAAAGATATCACTTTAAAATAAAGCAATTGTATATGAGAAACCATTTAGTTTGGGGTGTGGGTGTGCTGTTTTAAATTTGTACTCTGTTGTACAGTACATATTTAAACTACCAACAAATGGTGTATTCTTGTTTGATGGACCTTTTAAACAAGGATGGAGAAGAATGACATCTGCTGGCCCTGTATGGAAATTTGAGGAAGGTTTTGGGGTTTTTCTTAATGCAAAACTTGACCAAAATACAGTAAAGTGAACAGAAAGTCAATATTTACATATGTATAAGTGATGGGTTGCTCTGTGATGAGCTTTGTATACAGGTGCACAACAATAATAAAATAATGAGAATAAGATTATATTTTGATAATGCTGAAAATGCAGCAGTCACTGAGATTATTTCTCCAAAAGGGGCTCTATACATAATTCCTGTACGACCTTCTGTACAAAAAACATTCCGAAATCTCAGCTTTTGCTATGCTTGTTCAACATCATGTAAAACAGAAAATCAAGTTTTATTTATAACTAACAAAGATGCAAACATGTCAAACTTTCAGTCAGATAGTTTATTAAGAAAGTCTGAAACACAAAATAAATGCGCTATTCAACATTTTAAGAAGCAATTTAGAAAATTAATTCCTGAAATGGCATCAACACTGTATTGACTAGTTTTAAACATAACATTAACTTTATGAAAATCAGCAACAACTGCACCCAGTGTTTTTTCTGCTTGGTCTACCTCCGTTCTCATAACCCTATAACTCCCAATGTATCATTGATTTTTGGGACCTCTACCTCTTCAGCAATGTCAGTATTCTTCTGAACATACAATTTACAAGATACAAATAGATAGATTTTACACACCCTATATAAAAATGCAGAAAACATGAAAAAAATGTATTCTTTGGTCTAATATATCAATAACAATACAAATGAAATTTGAAAGCCTGACGTTTTATTTATTAAAGCAGCCAAAAATAAATGAAGCTTCCTCACAATTAGGTTTTAAAGTTTAGTGGGAGAAATCTAGCTGTTTTTGGACTTCAGCTGCAGTCAGGTTGAATGTCTGAGGTGGACATGTGAAGGACAGCACACACGTGATCATCACTGGGATCAGGATCAGATATTACATAGAACCTCTGTTCCCAGATGTAGGAAGATCCAAAGGGAACCAACAACTTCTGAGCAGGCCTCCTCAGGTGTGGTAAGATTTCCTCTTTTAGTGAGGGATAAAACTTTGTCGGTGATACTGATTTAAAATGTTCTGACAGTAGATTATCAGATGGCTGAGTTTCAGCTGGACTTCGCCTGGTGCATTATTATTCACACTATAAGTAACGGGAGAAGAAATCAGGTGCATTTCACTCTAAACTGTTTTGAAGTCTTGAAAACTCTCCATGCAGCGCCCCTAAACTGGAAGATCACTAATGGAGGTGATTAGCTCATAGTGTACCTTCTTCCAGTGTCTACATGTCATTGAGAACGTTGCCTTCCTATTGACTTGGTATAACTTCAACTTCATTAGGAAAGCTGTCACCAAGCTGTATATTTCGTCTGCACAGAGGCCCTTGCCTTGCAGCTTAGTATGTTGTTCATTCATTAGCACAGTCACATCAACAGCAAAGGACAAATCTGCCATCCAGGGAGCTGCTGAGTGCTCTGGGATGTCCTTGTTTCCATCTGAAAACCCTTATTGAGTAAGGACTCTTTAGCTAAAGTGGAAGTGCATCAGCAGTCCCCATGATAAGTGCTGTCTGGAAAGTGCAGTCAGTAAGGAAGGAGGTAGGAAAAGGAGCCTATATGCTCCCTCCCACTGCTAGTTTTGCCTAGGGACCTGGCGACGTCCCTTACCGGTGCCAAGAGGCCTTAAGGTATCCCAAAATCCTTTGCGTGACGACGTATAAGCACAGCCCCCTCATGGAAATCAACGAAAACGTCCGGAGAACAGAGAGCGGACACTTTATAGTTCATCTTCGGTTGTAGTCTCAGATTTGACTGGCATCATCCAGGAGCGTTTCCGTCACGTAATGACATTGGAGTTAAAGGCTGTCCCAGACTGGCACAGCAGTCCGGAACTCTTTTCATCCCCATTATAGTTTTCTTGCTGTTGACCATATGAAAGGTTACGGAACAATAGCTAGGACCTTTTAGTAAGGCTATTCGGATGGAGCCCTTGTCTTTCTTTTCACAAAACTCTTGAATCTGTGCTCACCCCGAACCCTTTTAAGCATCTTGCCCAGGCTGAGCTGTCTCACAGAGCTCTGGTAGTCTGACGTCCAATGCCATTCTAACCCCTCCAACAGTAAAACAAACTGTCTGTGGTACAGTGCTCTTGCCTCGATGAAATTAACAATTTTAGTTACATCTACAACATATCTAAGTGAAGCGCTGACTTGTACAACCTCTCCCGATGAACGATCCAAAGCAAATATATCAGTTTCTATTCTGGGTTAATTGCAGTTATTTTACCTTGCATTCACTTTAAAATTCCCCATGATGTTCTCGATCCTCCCCGTTGCGGTCGCGCCTTGAGAGGAAAAACATTTGCAAACGGGTCTTTAGTCTTGTTCAAGGGCTGCTCAAAGGTAATCAGCTGGCCGATGTGGGCAATAAAATGTTGAGGTCTGTACAACAGGTAAGGGAACTTCAACGGATAATAGTTTCACAGAACAGCACGTCCCTCCAAACACTCCTGAACCTGCCCTTTAATAGATGAGACTATGATGATGACTCATCATACAGAGCTGATAAGGCTTTGCAGATGGTCGACTCTATGGCAAAATTATCAGACAGCATGGGATTAATTTCCACTGTTGACACTGATGACACTCAGCTATATTTATCCATAAATCCTGATGAATCCAATCAGTTACTTAGACTGCAGTCATGTCTTGATGACATCAAAAGCTGGATGACTTTATTTTTTGAAGACTCTGGCCCAAAGATTACAACTTCTGTCTTGTCAGAATTTAAATGCAGGAAATTTAAAGTTCTTAATCAATCACTTAATCTGGATGGCATTACCTTGGCCTCTGGTAATAAAGTTAAAAATCTTGGTGTTGTTTTCAACCAAGACATGTCATGTAAATCCCATATTAAACAGGTTTCCAGAGTTTCCTTTTTCCACCTCCGGAATATCGCCAAAATTAGAAACATTCTGTCCAGGGGTGATGCTGAAAAACTAGTCCATGCATTTGTTACTTCAAGGCTGGACTATTGTAATTCTTTACTATCAGGAAGTCCACAAAATGCAGTTCGAAGTCTTCAGCTGATCCAAAATGCTGTGGCAAGAGTTCTGATGAAAATCAACAAGAGGGATCATATTTCTCCAATTTTAGCTTCCCTTCATTGGCTTCCTGTTAAATCAAGAATAGAATTTAAAATTCTCCTTCTAACGTATAAAGCCCTTAATAATCAAGCTCCATCATATATCAGAGCTCTGATTACCCCGTATGTTCCTAACAGAGCACTTCGCTCTCAGACTGCAGGTCTGCTGGTGGTTCCTAGAGTCTCTAAAAGTAGAATGGGAGGCAGATCCTTTAGCTATCAGGCTCCTCTCCTGTGGAACCAACTCCCAGTTTTGGTCAGTGAGGCAGACACCCTATCTATTTTTAAGACTAATCTTAAAACTTTCCTTTTTGACAAAGCTTATAGTTAGAGTGGCTCATGTTACCCTGAGCTATCTCTATAGTTGTGCTGTGATAGGCCTAGGCTGGTGGAGGACATCAGGGTCTAATTTTCTCACTCTACTGATTTCTACTGTTCTTCAGTCTACTGTTCTCCAGTTTTGCATTGTATTACATTGAAATGACTGTCGTCATTTCAGCTTTTAACTTTTTTCTCTCTCTCTTTTTCTTCATAGTAGGTACACCTGGTCTGGCGTTCTGTTAACTGTGACATCATCCAGAGAAGACGGCTCACCCGCTACTACCATCTAATGTAGAACAGATTACTAGATCAATGTGTGCTTCTGTGCTTTTTTGTCTCTCTTGTTGTGTCTCTGCTCTGTCTTCTGTAACCCCAGTCGGTCGAGGCAGATGACCGTTCATACTGAGCCCGGTTCTGCCGGAGGTTTTCCTTCCCGTTAATGGGGAGTTTTTCTTCCCACTGTCGCTTCATGCTTGCTCAGTATGAAGGATTGCAGCAAAGCCATGTACAATGCAGACGACTCTCCCTGTGGCTCTACGGTTCCCCAGGAGTGAATGCTGCTTGTCGGGACTTTGATGCAATCAACTGGTTTCCTTATATAGGAAATTTTTTACCAATCTGTACAAAATCAAGTTCAATCATATTATACAGATTGGATCAGATTATAAAGTGCCTTGAGATGACATGTTTCATGATTTGGCGCTATATAAATAAAATTGAATTGAATTGAATTGAATACACTGTGTGGGCCTGTCTCCATTTTAAATTAAATATGGGATTTTCTTTGTTTTGGTTACTTTGGTTTTTATCGTAATTTTTCAGCATACCGCATGTTACACTTGGTATCAGAATCAGAATCAGAATCAGAAATACTTTAATAATCCCAGAGGGAAATTGCTGTTTCAGTACAATTGCCATAACATAACAAACATCACAAACATTTCAGGGGGAGACAATTTACTGAGGCCTTGCTGCCAAGGAACCACCTTACACGGTGCCCACATGGCGCTGCCATTACTCTGTGAAAAGATAGAGGCAACAAAAAGGAAGGTGGGAGGAAAAAAACATAACTCATACTTTATCCTATAACAGGATAAAGTTTGATATTTTAAAAACCTCTTGCAGAAAAAGCACAAATAAGACGAGACACATATAGCAGAAAGTAAACATTTGATACTAGTCGCATGTAAGTTCATCAGTTTATATGAGCATCATTTATGTGTATCTGTTTGGGTGAAAGTGTTTATATTTCCGTGAACACTCTCCAGAGGCCATTGTTCTTGATGTTATCAGCCGGCCAACAGTTCAGAAAGCATCCGCAGATGTAAAGGGGGAGAAATGATCCTGTTGTTGGAGCTCAAGCAGCTTAGGGACTTAATGGTCAGTTACTTATCTTTTTACAGAAATGGTTGAGGTGGGGTAGATTCAAGCTTTTATTCTAAGTTTAATTTCTCATTCACTGCAGAGATTTTGACCTAAATGAGGAGGGGAAACAAGTGTGTGAAAAAGTACTTGATTCTGTTCATATGAAGTTCTGGTTTTGCACTCATTCTACTTGACAATCAGCATGCTCCGGAAAAGTCAAAATACCGGCTATTAAATTAGCTGTTTTATTTTTAAAGCATACTTGATGAGCTGCGAGAAGGATTCTGTCACACTGAGCTTAAAGTTCATTCAGCAGAGTAATATGTGAGCAGAGAAAAAAATAGCTGGATCGCTGATTTAATGTAAATCTTGTACTGCATGTTGCTGCTTTTCAATTGCATCAGTTTTCCTTTCCAAAGCTTGTTATAAGCTTGCTATAAAATGATGCTAATAAATAATCTAAATTCAAAAAGAAGCTTTAATAAGAAGAACCGGACCGTAAGTTGCTGACATAACCCATCCCAGAGCAACATCGACAGTAATATGGTGGATCATTTTTGACAGTAGACTTTTTTTTGTCTCTTTTCTAATATCATAAACGTGGAAACAGCATAAAATAAAAAAAATAAAAAAATTATTTAGAAATTTTCCAAACCTCTCCCGTTCCACATCACCCTGAGGTCTGGCTCCAATAATTGGCAAAGAGATTTCAATGAATTTTCTGCTCGACTGATTCGGTTATAGCAAACGTGTCACTGTCGATAGAAGATGTGTCTCTTCTCTCTCCAGCCTTCTGATACATCTAAGCCAGTCAACCACAGAGATCTGTTATGACTCCTTTCCTGTTTACCAGGCCTGCATGGCTGACCAAAGACAGTGTGAAACCTTGCACAATGTTTGCACTGTTGCCTGGAGGCAGCAAGAGGAATGGGGGTGTTAGCTGTTAACCCAGCCCTCCAGGTCCTGGTAAACCTTCAGGCTGGGTAAACGGGGGTATTTTAGGCAGATCTGACAGAGCCTTTCTCTCCAGTCAGTATAGGTTTTGATCCTGTGAGTTTGGTGCCACTTGAAGTAACCCTCATAGGCTTGCTTGTCTGCAGCCACATATTTCAGGTAGGCAGCTAGTTCTGCTACACTTGTAAAATCAGCCACATGGATGAAGGAGTGAGGCGGAGCCACAGCCTCATAGGTGGCCCTACTGGGGCCAAGAACAACTGGAATAGCGCCTGCTTGGAAAGCATTCCTCCACAGCTTCTCACTGATGTAGTCCTTTGACTCAGAGTTTTCAAAGGACAGATAAAATAGGCATTTTGAGATGGTGGGCAGCAGTCTATCATCTGGGAGACGCTTCTTGTTCCACCCTCCATACAGCTCGATGGGGATGTACTTTTTCAGACTCTGGTAAACATAAGCACGAGTCTGGTTGGGCTTGTATCTGCTCACCACCCAGCTGGCAAAGCAGGAATGGTTTGAAGTTCTTTGAAAGCCATGTATTCCATCTTCTGGAAGGGTTTTTCCATAAGGAATAGGTATATCTGCATCACTCCTGTAGCTCATTGTCCAGTTAAAGACACCACCGAGCTGCTTGATGTTTGCGTTGTTAACTGGAGGCTCCAGAGACAGCCACACCCAGTGTTGGGCTGCTGGACGACGGAGGTCCAGGGGCAGAGCCGATGCGCCATTGCTCAGCTCCTTGTGGTGGAACACAACCACATCCACGGTGGGGTAGGCGGATCTGTCATCAGTGAGGAAACAGTGGCCAATGCCACTCATCTCAAGGCATTTGTCCCCGGTGAGACTGTAGGACCGTCCGAAAGGCCAGTGCCAAAGCAAGATGCTGAGATTCCGCTGAGGACTGGGTGTAGGGTACTGCTTCTGGATTCCCAAAAGGTGATAAACCGGCAGTGAGAGGCAGCAAAGGAGGATGAGGACGAGGAAGAAGCACAGCAGTCTGGATCCATGAGCTATCATGGCTGCTGGGTGGGATCCAGGTCCAAAGCTCACAGGTTACTGGCAAGGAAGGGATGTTAGATCAGAGACATCATCATTTCTTTTTCACAGTATATTCCTTAATGCTTAAAGAACAGAGCAACCTGTGTCAACAACAGAAGCTTTCCCACCTAACGAGACTGGCAGGTCAATAACAGGCAAACCTGACACAAGCAATCTGTTCACCATCTAAGATTAATTTGGGACAGCGAAGGGTTGTGTTCTTCAGTTTGTGCTGGTCCAGTCTCACCCCAACAGTGGATCAGATGAGTGTCTGTTCTTTACAGGCTTTCATTGTTAGTGTTGCTTCAATGATAATTACAGAAATGAAGCATATATTAAAGCATCGAGCGAACAGTTTGACGCCACTGAAGCATAGCTGTTTATGGTTGTTTTAAACTATGACACTACTTATTTCTCTTTATTATCTGTCATATACCGGTAAACAAGCTCTTGTTTGTTTAATTCTAATCAAGTTCTTGTGAAGGTTGCACTGGAGAACAGTTGTGAAACAAAACAGACAGGTTATGTATTTAATACTCCCTTACAGCCCCTTCTAAAAAAAAAAACCTTGAGAAAATTTTAACAAACAGAGTAAAAGCTTCCATTGCTAAATCTTCAATGAATCAGATCCTTGTTGTTAAATTAAATCAGGAGCTATGCAGAAAAAGGCTTCTTACCTTGCGGAGAGGGCACACCAGGTGCCTTGCCGTCTGCCAACGTTGTCCTTGTCAACCTCTTGAAATAGAAAGGAAGTCCTGCCCTCGGTGACTTTTTAACTCATCTCTCGCTTCACCCACTCAGTTTCTTGTGGTGTACTCATCCTTTTCCTCTATCAGGTGTCACAGTCTTTTGTACTTTTAGGCTGTTGCTTAGTTTTATATTATTTTGTATTCATTGAATTCTTAAGTTTAGTGGGCTTAGTTCTTTCTCATGCTATTTTCTGGAGTTCCCTTTTTTCTTTTCCTGTCTTTCTGTTGCATCATGTTTAGAATTTTGTTTTGAGGTTTCCATTTACTCGGTTCCTGTGTTTCCCTATGTGGTTACTTTAAGTTTTACCCTTCTTGATTCATGTGGAGCTACTCGCCTCTAAGCTGCAGTCTCACCGGTTTTCCTATCCTCTGCATTCAGACATCTGCTTTCCTCTCGTACAGTGTTGTATTCTTCTTTTATCTCCTTACTGGTCCTTCTGTTGTCTTCCAAAGTTCTCTCTGCCCCCCCCCCCACCCCCCATGGATTTATTCTGACTGCTTCTCACTTTTTCTGGTGTTTTTTTATGTATTTTATTTTCCTTATTAACTATATATTTCAGCATTATCATAATTGTGCTGCACAGTGACGCAGTGGGTAGCGCTGTTGCCTTGCAGCAAGAAGGTCCTGGGTTCAAGTACACCCCTGGGTCTTTCTGCATGCAGTTTGCATGTTCTCCCTGTGCATGCGTGGGTTCTCTCCAGGTACTCCGGCTTCCTCCCAGATCCAAAAACATGACTGTTAGGTTAATTGGCTTCTCCAAATTGTCCTTAGGTGTGAATGGTTGTTTGTCCTGTTTGTCTCTCTGTGTTGCCCTGCGACAGGCTGGCGACCTGTCCAGGGTGTACCCCGCCCAGTGAACGCTGGAGATAGGCACCAGCAACCACCGCGACCCCATGAGGGATTAAGCGGTTTGGAAAATGGATGGATGGATCATAATTGCCTCCTGTCTGCACTTGCATCCTCACAATACAAACAAATTGTCTTTATGAGAATATTTTTTGTAAAGCTCTTAATCCTGAAATCATGTCATCGTATATAGTTCAATTAAATCAAAATTTTATTTATATAGCGCCAATTCATGAAACATGTTATCTCAAGGCACTTTACAAAGTCAAAATCAATCAGATTATACAGATTGGGTCAAATTATACAGATTGGTCAAAAACAATGTCGTATATAAGGGAACCAGTTGATTGCATCAAAGTCTTGACAAGCAGCATTCCCTCCTGAAGAAGCATAGAGCCACAGGGAGAGTCATCTGCGTTGTTCATGGCTTTGCAGCAATCCCTCATACTGAGCAAGCATGAAGCGACAGTGGAAAGAAAAACTCCCCATTAACGGGAAGGAAAAACCTCCAGCAGAACCAGGCTCAGTATAAACGGTCATCTACCTCAACCGACTGGGGGTTAGAGAAGACAGAGCAGAGACACAACAAGACAGACAAAAAAGTACAGAAGCACACACTGATCCAGTAATCTGTTCTACATTAGATGGTAGTAGCGGATGATCTGTCTTCCCTGGATGATGCCACAGACAGACCAGGTGTACCTACTATGGAGAAAAAAGAGAGAGAACAAAAAGTTAAACGCTGAAATTACAACAGTCATGCAAAACTGTACAACAGTAGACTGGAGAACAGTAGAACTCAGTAGAGTGAGAAAAATAGGCCCTGATGTCCTCCAGTAGCCTAAGCCTATAGCAACATAACTATAGAGGTGGCTCAGGGTAACATGAGCCACTCTAACTATAAGCGTTGTCATAAAGGAACGTTTTAAGCTTAGTCTTAAAGTAGACAGGGTGTCTGCCTCACGGACCAAAACTGGGAGTTGGTTCCACAGGAGAGGAGCCTGATGGCTAAAGGATCTGCCTCCCATTCTGGTTTTAGAGATTTAGGAACCACCAGTAGACCTGCAGTCTGAGAGCGAAGTGCTCTGTTAGGAACATACGGGGTAATCAGAGCTCTGATATATGATGGAGCTTAATTATTAAGGGCTTTATACGCTAGAAGAAGAATTTTAAATTCAAATCTTAATTTAACAGGAAGCCAATGAAGGAAGGCTAAAATTGGGGAAATATGATCCCTCTTGTTGATTTTCATCAGAACTCTTACTGCAGCATTTTGGATCAGCTGAAGACTTTGAAACTGCATTCTTTGGACTTCCTGATAGTAAAGAATTACAGTAGTCCAGCCTTGAAGTAAAAAATGCATGGACTAGTTTTTTTAGCATCACTCCTGGACAGAATGTTTCTAATTTTGGCAGAATTCCAGAGGTGAAAAAATGAAACTCTGGAAACCTGTTTAATATGGGATTTAAATGACATGTCTTGGTCAAAAATAACACCAAGATTTTTTACTTTATTACCATAGGCCAAGTTAATGCCACCCAGATTAAGTGATTGGTTAATAAGTTTATTTTTTGAGGACTCTGGTCCAAAGATTACAACTTCTGTCTTCTGTCAGAATTTAAATGCAGAAAATTTAAAGTCATCCAGCTTTTGATGTCATCAAGACATGCTTGTAGTTGAAGTAATTGATTGGATTCATCAGGATTTATTGATAAAGGGAATGGATGGATCAACGGAGCTGTGACTCCTCAATTAATGATGAAAAATATGCTGCTCTAACTCTGCGAAGGGTCTTGTTATACAACAATAGACTGTCCCTCCAGATTAGGTAGGATTCCTCTTGGTGTGTAGAGCGCCATTTTCTCTCCAATTTCCTAACATTGTGCTTCAAGGAACGCAGCTCTGAATTAAACCAGGGAGCCAGCTTCCTGTGAATAATCACCTTCTTTTTCAAGGGAGCTACATTGTCTAATGCAGAACGCAATGAGGAAGTCACACCGTTAACAAAGACATCTATTTGTGAATGAGAAAAAAGAACATTGCTGCTGTCTCCAGGGCATTTCTGCAAATATAGTGGTGTGAAATCGGCATCGAGATCTATGCAGTTTTTGTCTTTTTGTCGGGTTTAGCTTTTTAAACAAAGTTTAATATCGGACTAAGATAACCTGAGAAAATGTACAAGGCAGCTTTCAACGGAGAACTTAATTTACTGATGGAAAATAAGCTATGCTTAACAACCTGTGAAACAGGAAATGTTCTGTGAAACAAAGGTTTGGAATGTGGGGGTCACCACTCAAACACAGTGGTAGTGTGATGATGTGGGGCTGCTTCTGGACCTTGATGAGTTCTGCTCAGTTATTGACAACCACATACACACATGGTGTTAAGCAGTAGCACAATGATCCAAAACACAGCAGCTAATCCATCTCGAAAACAAAGGTTTTGGATTCGCCAAATAAAGTCTAGATTTAAATAAGACGGAGATGCTGTGGCCTGGCCATCTATGCTAGAAAAAAAGCATTTGGTGTGTCTGACTAAAAACAAACATGCAAAGAGGAATTTGAAGGACTAAGACTCCTCCAGTGTGATGATAAAGACTTATTTCCAGTTATCACAATCACTTGATGGTGATGTTTTGCTGGCAGAGTGGCACATCAAGTCATTAGGTGAGGGGGAAGTTGCTTTTAAACACAGGGTACTAATGTTTTTTAGGATAACCTCTACCCTGAAGAGGAATTCTCTCTATTGAAACTGCATTTTAATTACTCGGGTAATTGTGTCTGATATTAAATGTTTTTGATGATCTAAAAATGTGACAAAGAAGCAGAAACAGGAGAAATTAAAAAAGGGGGAATTCATTTTAGCACTGTATGTGAGGGCGTGTTCATTTCCGTTCCTGCCATCTCCTCTCTCAGAATGTAGAGGACTTGTGAAACAGATCGAGCGCCAGCTTGTTTTCAGAATTAGTGGCACTGTAGAACATTACTGATTTATCTGGTGCTTTTTCATGCATCTGCCCTTCCCCTTCCTGTTCTTGCAGCTCTGCGGAGGGACTGTGCCTTCAGTTAGACTCCTGATGAAACCGACCGCAGTGACACTGTTGCAACCAGCAGTTTAGCTCCAGGATGTAAATTCCTCTATTTATTCACAACTGTTGCGTGAATGGACAGAAATCAGAACACAGCATGGAGGGACACTGCTGTGAAAGGCCAGTTTAATGTGCAGGAATGCTAGGACTGGGTTGTGTCCTAAAGCTGCACAATAATTCCTCTATTATCTAAGCAGAGAATCTGCTTCTTCCATATAATGTCTGTGTGCCAAAACCTCTGAGTTGAGGTTTTGGTTTCCTGTGTCGTGTGTCATGTTGTTGTTTACTCAGGTTTTCTCAGTTTTATTTTTGATTAGACCCTGAAGCTTTTGTCTTTTACTCTCAAGTTATCCCTTCAACCCTATTGGGGAAGCAGATGTTCTAACAGTAAATCACCTCATATCTTATTGCAGATCTGTATCTTGACACATGAAGATCATGTAGATCCATGGCACTGTCACTACCCGATGTCACTAACTGATCTGTACCGGTAGCACGATCCGTACCATCCGTCTTTTGCGCACGCGCGAAGTGAATATCTTCCGGGTCGCCAAAAAAATAATGTAATTACGGTACTGAAAATACTTGCGCAACGTTTTTTTTTTTTTTCGTTTGTTTTTTTCAACTTTATTTATTGAACATTTTGAACATAAGACAGACATTATTGGGACAAAATCAAAGTATCAATACAATCTCGATGTCACAGATCTGTCAACCCCCAATCCACCCTGGCTTCCCACCCCACCCACAGGCCAAAAAACAAATAAATAAACAAAAATAAAAAATTAAATAAAAAAATAAAAAAAATATATATAAAAATTTATATATCTAAATAAAAAGTATAAAGAGAAAAACAGATCAAAAAGGGGGTAGACATGAATGTAAATGTAGATAGATAAGTAGAGATCATGTTGGGCATTCAAGTATCCTGAGGGTCAAGAAGATTCAAAGAGTCAAAATACCTAAGAAGAGGGTCCCATGTAGCCTGAAATAACTTTATGGAGCCTCTAAGAGAAAACCTCAATTTCTCTACTTTGAGGTTGTAAAGCACCTCTCGAATCCAGCGGGCATGTGAAGGGGGTTGAGAATCTTTCCAGTTAAGTAAGATCAACCTACGAGCTAAAAGCGTGGTAAATGCTATAGCCCGCTCCATTCCTTTAGGCAAGTTAGAAGCAGGGGGGATGCCAAAGATTGCAGACATTGGATTGGAGACTACCAGAGAACCATATGCTTCAGACAGTGATTTAAAAATCCCTGTCCAGAATAGTTTCAACTCGGGACATGACCAAAACATGTGTGAGTGATTGGCAGGCGAGAGTTTACATCTGCCACAAGCATCATTTACAGAAGAATACATTTTCGCTAGTCGTGAATTGGTATAATGAGCCCTGTAAACAACTTTGCATTGAATTAGTCTATGGCGGACACAGATGGACGATGAATAAACTAGAGCCAGTGCAGATGTCCATTGTTGTTCTGTGAATACAATGTTAAGACTCTCCTCCCAAGCTGATTTAACTGCGTTTGCGGGTGTTGAGGTTTCTGACCAAATAAGCTTATACAGTATTGAGATACATCCTCTAAGATTAGGATCAATTACGAGAAGAGAGTCCAATAAGGTTTCTGGAGGGCGATTCGGAAAGTAAGGGAACAACTTCTTAACATAGTCACGAACTTGGAAAAAACTAAAAAGGTGGTGTTTTGGAAGATGGTATTTGACAGACAATTGTTCAAAAGAAGAGAAAATGTTTTCAGAATAGAGATCTGCTATTGACTTGATACCACTATCATGCCAGATTTTATATGCTAAATCTTGGGACGGTTCAAACGTACAGTTTTTAAACACTGATGTCAGAGCAGATGGATTTGAGAGGCCAAGCTGTTTCCTAAACTGATTCCATATTTTCAAAGAAGTGGATGCAACAGGGCAAGTAGTTAAACGTTGTAGAGGAAGTTGTGAGCACAGGACTGAACGGAGTGAGAACGGACAAGATTTCCTCTCCAACTGTACCCAGACTGGCAAAGGGTCTTCCTCCTTCATCCAAAACAACAATTTCTGTGCATTCGCAGCCCAATAATAATATCTAAAAACTGGGAGGGCAAATCCTCCCTTCTCCTTGGGAGACTGTAAAACCGATCTGCGAATTCTAGCTGGCTTCCCAGCCCATAAAAAATTAGAAATCATTATGTCCAATTTTACAAAAAATGACTTATTTAGAAAAAGTGGAAGATGCTGAAACATGTAAAGAAATTTGGGAAGAACCACCATCTTCACTAAGCTTATTCGGCCAGCGAGCGAGATGGGTAAAGTTGACCAGCGAGCAAAATCAGCTTCTATCCTCTCCACTAAAGGAGTAAGGTTTACTCCATATAAGTCAGACAGAGATAGCACAATTTTAATACCCAGGTACCGGAAACCATTATTAGACCAACGGAACGGTACTGTCGAGGGAGGGAGCTTTTTAGCGGCATCATTAATGGGCAAAAGATCGCTTTTTTGGTAATTAAGTTTGTAGCCTGATATGGTGCCAAATTCATTAAGAATGTTTAGAATAGCAGGAAAAGAAGAAATAGGATCCGAAACATACAACAAAAGGTAATCTGCGTATAGCGAAAGTTAATTGACTATATCAAATCTTGTTATGCCCTTAAAGGAGGTCTCTGCATGCAGCCAGAGGGCTAGGGGTTCAATTGCTAAAATAAACAAGAGCGGAGACACGGGACAGCCCTGTCTGGTACCACGGCTCAAAGGAAAGGAGGAAGAAAGAACATCATTAGTCCGTACTGAAGCTTTTGGTGAAGAATACAGAAGTGTTACCCAATCAACAAAGGTCTTGCCTAATCCAAATTTCGTCAATACCTTATACAAAAAGCTCCATTCAACCCTGTCGAAGGCCTTCTCGGCGTCGAGGGACACAACGACTTCAGGGATTGTAGCATTAGGGGAAGTGATGATATTGAAAAGCCTCCTGGTGTTGCATGAGGACTGCCTCCCGGGCATGAAGCCGGTTTGATCTAGAGCGATAATTAAGGGTAGCATTTGCTGTAAGCGTAATGCCAACACTTTTGTTAGGACTTTAAAATCCACGTTCAACAAGGAAATGGGCCTATAGCTGCTACACAATAAAGGATCTTTATCCTTCTTAAGGAGCAACGAAATCGTAGCCTCCGACAGGGTACAAGGGAGCCGGCCAAGAGAGAAGGCCTCGTTGTAGACCTCTTTAAGAAAAGGGCTAAGCAAAGTGGAGAAAGCTTTATAATATTCAGTGGTAAACCCATCGGGTCCAGGGGATTTGGATCCTTGAAGACAACCTTTGGCCTCCTGAACTTCTAATGTAGTAATTGGGGCACCAAGTCGCTCTGCCAATTCTTCATCAACGCAAGGAAAGTTGATTTTATCTAATATATTATCAGGAGAGGGTGGGAGGTCGGATGTATAGAGAGAAGTATAGAACTCAACAAAAGCATCATTAATGCCCTTTGGGTCAGTGGTAGTTTCACCAGAGCTGGAATTAATAGCTGGTATAAGTCGAGAGGATGCTTCGGCCCGAGCCTGATATGAACGAAGTTTGCCAGCCTTGTCACCCGATTCATAAAAAAGTTGTTTAGATTTAAGTAAAGAAGCTCTAACAGATGTAGTGGAAATTAGATCAAGTTCTGTCTGTAAAGAGAGTCGTTTTTTATAGGTGTCAGGATCCGGATTGGCAGCATACTGTACATCCACTTCCTTGATTTCCTTTAAAAGCTCATTATGGCGAGCAGTTTCAGTTCTCTTTTTATTAGAAATATAAGAAATAAGTTGGCCTCTCATGTAGGCTTTAGATGCTTCCCAAAGGCTACTCCTACTAATATCATGCACATCATTTAATTCAAAAAATAAAGAGACTTGGGTACGTATAAAATCTTGATAACTGTCTTCTGCTAAGAGAACAGAGTTGAATCTCCATTGCCTGAATGGGTATTGCGCAACGTTTGTCTGTATTGTCTGAATACACTTATATTATTTGTTTAAACAGGACTGGAAAGAATATTTTTCTCCTTAATTATAAGGTGAATTTTGTTATTTAAATAATCTTGTACTAAAATAAAAATTTTTTAGAAAGTTAAAACCATATATTAAGAGTTTAGCGCCCTCTGGTGTACAAATCATAAACAAGAGAAGACCCCGTCATTAAAGTATCCGCATTGTTTATTTTTTACAAAAACCGAACAGGGAATAGAACAAAGAACACATAACAAAGCCAAGGCATACTTTTTTTTAAATGCATTTTTTAAGTACAAAATACACAAATACATATGCAAATAAAATAAATGATAAAAAAACCTGAAGAATATTGGAAATAAAATACGTTTCTATACTCCTAAACGTGTTCATAGCTGGGGGGTTTATGTACTTTAAGTAATGGTGTATATATTCTTATTTAAATTTTTTTTTATAAATATATATATATATATATATATATATATATATATAAAATTCACTAATGTTTTGACAACAAAACATTATGGAAACCTCAAGTGATTGAACTACGTATCGTCTCCAACTTGTGCTACTGCACCATCAAATTTTTGCTTGGCTTTGCTTAATGCTAGATCTGTAGCTAATAAGACCTTCATGCTACACAACCAGTTTACATCTCGGGATCTGGATTTTTTTTTTTTTATTATTTATTGATTTTTTTTATTCATCACAGAAACTTGGCTACAAGAAGGTCAGTTGTTCCCGTTCTCCGAACTTCTACCTCAGAACTGTTCTTTTATAAATACTCCCCGGTTGTCTGGTAAAGGTGGCGGACTGGCTATAATCTTTAAATCCAGTTTCCAATGTTAAGAATCATCTATAAATCGATTTTCTAGTTTTGAGTTCCAAGTGTTTGAAGTGAAATTAACTGAACCAATCCTGTATGTGGTTGTTTACCGTCCGCCACGGTTCAACAAGGATTTTATTCATCAATTCTTTGAACTTATGGTATGGATTACTTTAGAATATGATCATATTTTAATTGCAGGTGATTTTAATATCCATGTATGTTGTCCAGATAAACCTGGTGAAGGATTTTCTTTTGGACTTGATTCATTCAATTTAACACAATCTCCAATTCTGGCTAATGTCAGTCTTATGTACACCCCTTCAAATAAAGCGTTACCAAGGTGTGCTGATCTCAGCACTGGTGTCAGTCCAAGTCACTACTCAGCACACCTGTCCACTCTGGGTTTCCTGCAATTACCCTTCATGGATCCCACCTGCATCTGTTCCTATATAACTTGCTTACCGACCTGACACCAGTGCCAGAGTGTCTCGCGTCAAAGCCCGATTCCTCCAGCCTGTGAAATATCTGCCTGTTAAACTGTTACCAGTCCTGATCCGTTTTTTCCCTCTGACTCCGAGCTAGCCTGACCCTCGTCTGTTTCTGTCTGCCGATTTTTGACTGACCTTTGGTTTTGGACCCTGGACCTGTCTTCGATTAGATTCTCTGCCTTGGCCCCTCTGTACCGCCGCTCCGACCGTCTGTGGACCTCGTCTCTGGAAGGATCAAGGAGGACCGCCCGTCTGGAGACCCGGCCGCTCAACGGCCCAGAGCCCGCAGACTCCCTCAGCAGCCGGACCTCCTCCTTCGAATCTGTTGCCGCCAAACCCCGCCATCAGGTTAGTGATCTGGCCGTCCTCTCCTTAACCTCTCATTACCCGCCGATCACTAACCTGTTGCCTCTGTCCAGGAACTCACGGCCGCGCCGCAGGCTCCGTGTCCCGAAAACGCAGAAACCACTTTCTGCTTTCAATAAATAAACTTGCCACCACAGTCCTGTTTCCGACTGAATCTTGAGTCCAGTTCTCGTACGTTACACAAGGTTCTTTTATTAACCTATAAGGTGTTAAATGGATTAGCTCCCCCTTATCTTAGAGACCTTTTAAAATTCCAGTCAGTGTTGAAGTCTACGTTCAAATAATCAACTACTACTGACAGTTCCTCGGACTAGATTTAAGAGGGTGGACACGTTCATGTGGGACTCATGGTTGGAGGTTTTTGGAAAATACCGCACCCTTATTTCATCAAGTGCTTGTGTCCACAGCTGTGTTTGCCGCCATCTTGACCCTTTGTGGCTGCTGCTGCATCCCATGTCTTCGAGGTTTAACGCAGCAGTTAATAACTACTGCTATAACTCCTCCGCAGGAACAGTATCCTCTTTTGGCTCCTAGTGACTATGCAGATGACCAGGAAGAAGAAGACAATTGTAACAGAAAATGATATTTGTCGACCATGTGTGAACTCACAACCCCTCCGAGTGTACGTGGTAATCTTGCTGTTACTCCATGATCTAGCAGCCGAAAATCGTCGATGAAGTGGCTGTTTAGTGAAAATTGTAATTGTATTTTTGCATGGAAAAGAGAGACCTTGCCTCCATCTGGTGGATGTTGTGTGTAATTGCAGCATAATTGTTTGGTGAGGGACACGATCCCATCGGCTGGACATTGTGTGTAATTACAGCTCAGTCTCCCCAAGGTGAAAGGCACCCTGACTCCATCTAGTGATCAGAATAGGTAGTTGCATTCACGGTTAAAAACTCAGGTGAAAACATTCGGTTTCCCTGAAGGTATATTTGAAAGTCAGTTTCTTATAAACTTCCTTTATGGTTATTTCTTTTAATAATTTAATTTTTCCCACTTCTGTTCTGTCTGTCTCCGAGGTCGGTCGGTTTTTCTTCAGCTCTCCAGAGCTCCTTATCTGCTTTTACCCTGCCCCCTCTCTCCTGCAATTTGCTTCGTTTTGTGTCTTTTGTGCCATTTCTTCATAGCAATGTCACGTTCTGTTCTGGTTTATGTTTAAGGTATTTTGCCCTCCTTCCTTAGGTTCTCTGGTTGCTTTGAGTTTTGTCTTGTCTAGGTTCTTGTTTACTGTTAGTTTATCCTGTTTATTCCTGTCGTCTGTTTGAGTATGGGTGAGTCTCCTCCTGCAAGTTTGTTTATTGGTTTGCTTTTGGATTTTTGACCGCTTGTTCCCCAGAGATCTGAGCCACCCTGTTTCTGTCTGTTCCTGCCTTGCCTGCCCAACTGGACTGTTTGTTTCTCTGCCCTTTTTGGTTTTTGTTAATAAATATTATTTTACCGAACCTCTGCTGGTCTAGTTGAATTCTGGGTCCTCTGCTCTGATTCATGACAGAACGACCTGGCCAAAATTTAGGATCCATCGCCAGACCAGCACGTTCACTTTTTTTTGTTGCTTTTTCCCTGCCTTGTTTTTCCCTCCCTGTGATGAGCCTGCTGTGGTCCTGGAGCTCTTTCCCATGCAGAGCTAATGTGTTGGTCCTAGGCGCCACTTCCAAGGGAGGAGCACTCTGCCGCAGCCGTCCCGCCGCCGCAAACGCCGGCGAGCGGTTGGTCTGGCTGATGCCTCGGCTCCTGCCCAGGAGGGTCCGCTGCCAGCGGGCGCCGAGGAGACCCTGGAGGGTCCGCCGCCAGCGGGCGCCGAGGAGACCCTGGAGGGTCCGCCGCCAGCGGGCGACGAAGGGGGCCAGGAGGAACCGCTTCCGCCTAAGCCCCAAATAGGGGTCCTGGAGGACCCGCCCTCGATCTCATCTCCAGTGCCGGCTCCCTGCAGCTTTAAAGCCCAGTCTCCTGTGCCTGCTCCCCGCAGCTTAAAGACGCAGTCTCCAGTGCCGGCTCCTTGCAGCTTTAAAGCGCAGTCTCCAGTGCCGGCTCCCCGCAGCTTTAAAGCGCAGTCTCCAGTGCCGGCTCCCCGCAGCTTTAAAGTTGAGTTTGAATTGAGGGCGGGATTCACGCAGGTACCCCCAGGTAGCCGAAACAATAGCCACATCGTCTGATCGTTAAACCCCGCCAGCGACATGTTTACTAGGCCTGGATGTCGCGACAGCTGTACACTAGCATAATCGACCATCTCCTCAGCATTGTTTACAGATTGTTTCGTCACGACCCCGCCTAGTCTCACCGCCCGTATAGGTGTTTGAAATAGCACCTTGCATGGCGCAGGGCGGAAAAACATCCTTTGAATTCTACAGACGGCAGGATGTGTCCCGCTGGATTTAAAAATTGTCTGAATAAGGCGCTTCCTGGGCAATGTTGATTGGAAAAAGGCGCAATCCTTTCACGTCACGGTCCCCGCCCGTCTCGCCACCCCAAAACGGTGCTTGTTACAACACTTACTCTGTGTGGGGCGGAAAACCATCCTTTGAATTCTACAGACAGGAAGGATCATGCTGGGTTTAAACTGACCATGCCGTCTCGAAAGTCTGACCGGATAAACTTTGATCTGATGTGGATTGCAAAAGATGCAGCGGTGTCTGGAACTAGCGGTGCGAGTGGAGCAAAACTCCTCCCCTAACAGACCAGCTGAACCGATCATTCAATTCAGTGTCCTGAGGAGGGCTGTCTGGGATTTCTCTGCTTTTTAGCTGTGCTGCGTAGAAGCTGGTCCGCTTTGTAAAATGCTTTTAAGTTAAGAGCTTACCGACTGCTTAGAGGAGGAAAGTGAAGAGAGAACCTATCTTGCAGCAGTTATTAGCTGAGCTTGATTGTTGTCAAACCCAAATTCCATCATAACGTTTGGTTATAAGTAAACCCCAGAAAAAACACATCTCCTGACCATGGAGATAATGCATAAATGAATTACATAATTAAAATGAATAAAAACAATAATAAATATATAACTATAATTGATATAATAGTTAAAAATAATAATATTTTAAGCGCAGTCGAAGGGAGGGGGTTTCCGAGGGCCGGGACAGAGCCCCCTGGAGGTAGAAAGCGGAACATACGGGGACAGTAGAAGGTGGGGCTTCCGGGTAAGGAAGGCGGGACTTCCGCCGAAAGTTGAAGGCGGGACTTCCGGCTATCACTTTTTGAAAGGTGTGAAATGTGAGCGTGGTTTGAGTTTGATGGAAGGGTACTTTATAATTTTTTCCTCTGCTCGGGAAAAGTTGAGACTTATCTGGAAAACCACATCCAGAAGTGTCCATGTTTTCATAGAAAGCCTTCCTCCAGCTACACGTGACCGTTATTCAGCTCTTTGTCAGGCTTTAAGGGAAGAATATTCTGTGTTCACAGACCCACCCTCTGCGAGTCTTGGAGCTTTTGCTGTTCAGCAAAAGAGAACTGAAGCACCAAATAAGTATTACCGTCACTTGAGAGCTGCTTATTTTCAGGGATGAAATGCTCCTGGCTTGGAGGAACACCACACTTTCAAATCTTTGTTCCTCCACAACCTTCATGAAAGCGTGCATTATGAGGTTACCATGCATTGTAGGACCAAGAGACTTACCATGCAGGAAATCAGGAAATACGCGCAGGTTGCATGGGAAACACGCGTCCGGCCCAACAAAGGAGCCGACAGTGATAAAAGGGTTCTGCAGATTCAGACCGAACCAGAGAAGAAGTTAGGTCTGGAGGGACATGAGATGCCTCCCTTCAAACCTAAAACTAGATTTGGGTTGAAGAAAGAACATGGTTTCGGTCCGCAGGAGAAGAAAGCTTCTCAGGATAGGAGAGGTCAGCATGACAGCATGGAAAGTGAGAGGTTTCAAAAATGGCACAGGCCGGATCCAGCCCGATACGGTAAGCAAACTGACAGGTTGGAAAAGCCGAAAAAGCACAGATGACAACAAAGGCTGGAACCTGCACATGGAAGAGTCAGTGAAAAAGGAGATGGAGGAAACTTTTCGCAGGTTGTTAGCCGAAAACAGTGCGTCAGATCGCGCTGCAGCCATCCCCGCCATCATCCAATCCTTCCGACCTTCCGGGGAAGCCAGGCCCAAAACCCCCATCAGCATGACTAGACGTGGACCAGGCTCCCCCCTCTAACAGAGTTTATCTGATTAAGCGGGGGACCAACCGAAAAATCGACAACTTTTAAAAATCCCATCTGCAGGTGATCAGAAAACCCCTTTTGTAAGGTTTCTAGGTGAGCTAAACCATTGTGTAAACGCGCGCCGCTTATACTGCTCGACAGTTATAGGAGGATGTATAACTGCAAATGCTCTTTTAGAAAAAGGTTCCGAGATCAGTCTGATGTGCTTAGATTTGTTTGATGAGGTTGACCAGAGCTATGGTGTCTCTTGGGAAACCATTCCAGCTGGAGACCTGTAACGTGGGCATCACCAACTACACTCAGGATCAGTCATACATTACCAAATGGGTGTGGTTAGTGTTGAGAATTAAAAATATATCTTAGTTAGGGTTACTGAGGAAAGCAGAGTTGGGTCTGTCCTTTCCTGCTCCAGCGTAAGATAAACATGGAGTTTTATTGCCCCGAGGGGGTGGTCAGCAGGAGAGGGGGTCAGTCATCCCCCCTCTGAGCTTGCAGGAGGAGTTTTAAAGTTGATAAAAGGAATGTCTTGGTAAAACTTACTTCAGACAGACAGATTTATCCACCGGTGAGAACAACATCTTGTAATGGTATGTACCCTGTCTCCATATTTAATTTCTATGAATTAAATATGTATTTAAACCGTTCTACCTCTGATCAATGATTCCTTATTTTATTGTCAAATCTTAAACCGGGGTAAAAATGGGCCTTTAGTAGCGAAGCAGGATTAGGCCAATAATAAATAAATCACAATTTGGTCAGCCGTGACCCGGATTTTGACATTAAAATGGAGGAACATTTTGAATTTGGGCACGAAGAAGTAATCACTTACAGCAAAACAGGGTCGACCCGAAAAAAGTAAGGAGATTTTGATTCTCCTATTGGCTAAAGATTAGATGTAGGCTAAATCAAGTGTTGCTGTAAATGAGAGGCTTTCTTCTCAAAATATCAGAGGCTGAACGGTATAACTAGGTTTGAATGGAATTTATGTTGAAACCGAGAAATGACTGAATGGGATTTATGTGTTTGTTTACGTCAGAAAAACTTAGAATTGGATATTAACCTAAATGCCAAGAAGCCTTGAAATGGTGAGGCGAAAAATAAAATAAAACGAAATAAAAAAGATAAAAACATAGACAAAAAAAGGGATATGTTCTAGGATTGGCCAAACGACAACCAGACTGACAAACTGGTAATTTTATGGCTGAGGTGCGCGCTGCCTCTTGAGAACTAGGGACACTCAAAAAGTAGCAGGGAATAGGACGGCCGAGAATACGTAACATCTTTAAGTTGAGGCTAAGAGCAGCAAGACCTTAAGAGTGAGCTGTTATAGAAGATAAGAGATTCAAAAAAAGGGGCCCCAGGGAAGCAATAGAAGTTTGTTTTCTAGTTTTCGAAAAACGGGGTTTTTCGAGAACACGACGATCAGACGAGGAGATTTTAACATAAGGAAACGTTTCGTCGAGTGGAAGGGTATTAAAAGGAGAAGACCCTCTGCGCGCGCAAGGCTGTCTGTCTTAAATGTTATATTTGTTATGTCTTGTCTGATGTTTTGAATATCTCGGTAATATGGGATCCATGGTTTTGAGAGAAGGAGAGATTGGTTGTACCCTGCAACTCAGCGGAGAGTGGGGGTGTGTGTGTGTGTGTGTGTGTGTGTCTTCATGAGGGTGTGAATTTCTCCGCGTGCATGGGCCTGAAGATAAGAGCAGTGACTGGGGAGCAGTTTAATTTTGTTAAGTAAAAGTGATAAGTAAAAATATGGGTGAAAATAAAAACTAAGGGGAATTTGGAAATCATTAGAAAAAAGGTCGATGCACTAATAATGTTTGTTGAAGTGCAGGAGAACTTTCAATGCAGTAAAGCGTTTGAGGTATTGGCTGCAAGCTGAATGTGTGAGTTGCATTGGAGAGCATGAACAGCTGCGTTTTGGTGAGTTTTGGAGAAAACTTTTTATTTTGAACTGTAGCCTAAAAGTTAGAAAGTGGTTAGAAGTTTGGAAAAGTTGTTAAAAATTTGGCAGAACATTGAACATCTGTTTGAGGCATTATAAATTGGGAAAACACAAAAAAGGGAAAATGCCTTCTGTTAGAGTGTAATTTTAACTAGCATTATCTATTGCAAAATAGCGTTTTAAAATGCCTAATGAATATATATACTTTCAGACATGAAATATAATTTGCGATTAAATAGTGATTAAATGGTTTTCATTGTTTGATAGCCCTAGTTATAATAGATAAATAAATAAATATAATTCATCAGACTTAAATCTAGCTGATTAATAGGGAGCAGGCAATGGCCACCCTATAAACTTTTGCTCGCTTGCAGGCCTGGAAAAAAAAAAAAAAACACAAGTATGCAGAACTACACAGAGTTAGAAGTTAAGGTTAAACTGTACCTTAATAGTGTGTGCAAACGGATATTGCGGTTAATTTGACAGATTTTGTTAACACTGCATTTAGTCATGAGTCAGTTTTGAAGTTATCCTCAAATGAAGTAGCTAAAATTGAGGAATTTATGACTAATGTTATTGGTTTGCATTGTTTTATTATAGATACTGATATTGCAGAACGGCAGAAACCTAGAAATAGAAAATATTACGGGATCATCACAGGACGGTCCCCAAATTATTCATTATATGTAATCACATTTTCATGGTCCCACAAAATGCAGATGCCCTTGTTACACAGTAATTTAGAGCCCGAGGAATTTTTTTTCTTTGTTCATTTGGTAATGTGCAAATTCTGGTGAATAAACTTTTCAACTTCAGTTGCTGGTGATTGTTTGTGGCCGGCAGAATTTGACTTCAAAATTTACTAAACACAGGCGCATAACTGATTTTAGAGCTGTTTTAAAATGTACCTTTGGTGTTTTTTTTATATATATTTTTTTCCTTGATAGATGGAGTTATACAGCATTTTCTTTATACACTTTAGCAGAAGGTTCCTGTGTTTGACTGGGACTCTTGATATCTTCTGAAAAAAATCAGTAGGCTGGGTCTAACACACAGGTGTGGATCCTAAATAAATCAGTCCAATTTAGGGGAATTATTTAGAGTAATAGTGTTACAACAACAAAAACAACGTGTCCTCCTCAATATCTCAGCTGATGAATTTCAATCTTGATACGCTCGCTCAGACAATATTTGATACACCATTTGCCTGTGACTCAAAGGAAGGGTGATACACAATGTTTGAGTTTGTTAATTACTAAAAGTTGGTAAAATTACAGTTATTGGAAAACAATATAGGAAGGAGTGACAGTAAGCAGCTTATTCCATCGAGAACTGTCTCTATTTTAATTTAAGGTGGGGGAGCTCCCTCCCCCCCGTTTTTCCTTTTTCTATCTTAATTTTGTTACAGGTCTGTTCGTTCTGGAGTATGGACACGTCTGACATGAGACGCAGATCGGTGCCGATTTGGGGTTGGAAGAATGAAACTGAGCATTTACAGCCGATATGTGTGTCGTGGGGCACCCATCACATCTGGGACAGTTGCTTACGCTGGACACTGGGCCAAGGACTGTTTCACATCACCAAATCCTGACAAGAAGTCCCAATACCACCTCACCTTCAAGAAGGTCAGTGCCCCAGAAAGGGGATAACGCTCCCATGAACAATGTTTCCTCACCCTGGAACAATGGCCAACGCCTATGAACAGCACAGATCCTAAGCTGTCAAGGAAAAATGACTGTCTGCATACACTGGAGTTGAATGTCTCATCCAGTTTCTGAGTCGTGGACCAGAACTTTGTCACTGAGGTGCATCGACAGCGAATCACTGCAACACGTGGGGGACGAAATGTGGAGTTCCATACATGGAAGCTGTGAGTGCGACGTCTAAACTCCAATCTCTTTTCTGCCTGATCTGCTGTACATGTCAGTCCAGTCCATCTCAAGGACCACAGACTGATAACAGACTTTTTGTTAAGGTAATTCAGACTTCTATTTCTACCAATATTCTTTTGACCAAATTTAATGGAATGTGATTTCTAATATTTTTTCTGTGTCTCCAACTCTTGAGCTTCTAGGTAAATGGATTGGTGCAGGTAATAACTTCTTAAGGCAGCCGATTGGGCAGATACGAACACTACAGGTTTGCGGTTTTGAAACATATACTACTGTCTCTTAAAATTTTTTACTATATAACTGATATGTTCCTTTTAAACATGAGTTTTAATTCTATTATGTCCAGGACCGTATTGCTCATAATTGAAAGCAGAAGGTGTATTTTACCATCACAATTATTAGCAGAAAATCCACTGGGGTGGGGATATTTTTCACATTTAGAGTTCTGTGATGCTGCATGCTCACAGCTGCATGCCATAAATTTACAGACTGGCAGTTCTTATCAGCTTCAATGACGCAGGGAGCCTCTCACTAGCAGGCACAGTGGTGATCTGGGTGAGACGTCTGGTTTCCTATTCATTGCAGTGATACACTTTTTAGGTTAAACGGATCTGTTAGGCTATTTCTTGATAACTCATAAGTATTGAGATTTTTCTATTGTACAATATAACTGTTGCATGCTAAAACTTATCAGATTTCCACCAGACTTTGCCGTTACCAGGTGTTTTATTCAGGTAAAACCCAATATTTTATCAGTGTGTAAGTACCTTGGAACACTCAGCATTCTCATACCATCAACTTGCTATGAGCACATTAGTTTAGAATAATCATTATTTCAATGGGTACACTGATCTCTTTGGAGGACTTCTTGTAGATCTGTGGGATTATGAAATTGCATTAAGTTTTGATCTGAATCCGGGATATAGGGCAGTGTTTTTCATACTTCAATTCAGATAATTATTTGCAGTTAATTGATTCCCTGTGGTGACTAATACTATTCTTTGTTAATGTTTTGTAACAAAATTAATTTTGTTCCAAGCAGAGGGATATGACATAAACATTTATATGATAACACTATATCGTAAAGTTATATAGATCTTAAACTTTATATCAACCCTTGGCACAAGTAATTCGGAGGAAGGATTCTTGTGCAGGACCCCACAGAGGTATGTAACTGCATTGTAAATCAGATAACGGTTGTTTAAACAAAAAGAAAACCCCCACAAAAGACCTTACCCATGGCTCTCTGGAATGTTTGTTAAGTGACTCCCAAAACAGAACTATAAATTAGATTTAATTAGCGGAGTGTCAGACACCACGAATCTGCTACAGATAGATTATATGAGGGGGTTCTTGGAAAAAGGCTTAAACAGTTTAAGCAGGACAAAAAAGTGAATGTTAAATTAAACAGAAAAACTACATAAACCTCAAAAAACTGGATAAAACAGAGATAAACAGAGGGTAACTTATTGCATATTTAGTTTACTTTAAAACCATTGGTGTGTCAGGTAGTTTGTTAAGGATTCAAAGCCACGTATATCTGTTGCAGTAAACTGGATCAGGATTTGTAACAACTGGATAAAACAAAATGAGGGTTTGCTTTTCCTCTCAGATTAAAAATAGGAACTTTTTTACAGCATAGACATCTGAGGAAATGGTACAGAAGTGAGGTGTGGTGACTGCTGAAAGGTTTTGTGTGGAGTGACTGCTGAATGGTAATCTTTAATCTTTAATCCAGAGAACATTCTGACATTCTTACAGGAAAATGTGCTTTGATTTCAAACTAAATTAACTAATTTTAGATTCCACAGACATGGCGATTCCCACCGGAGGTATAAAGTTTTTGTGCAGGCATTCTTTTGCAGGACAATCAGAGGCCCAGCGTCAGGAAAGAGGAATTGCAATAAAATGTCTCATTAACTATTGCATTTCTAAAATAGGTTTCTCATAGGATGGAGAAGAAACAACAAGAAGGTTGGTTCAGATTAATGGGGAGAATTCTAAACACAATTGGTTAAAGTTCTGTGCACAGACTACATTGAAATTGGGGTGGAAAAGATGTGAAGTGTTTCTTTTGGGAGTGTTCAGTTAATTTCATTACAGGATATGATTCCATATGACTGAAAGGAGCTTTTCGGGACCGAAGTCAACCTCCGGAATTACAGGTAGCACACAACATTTGATATCTAAGCGGTTGTCGTGTAAGTTTCAGGAGACATATAATTAGGAGAAATGTGACGGGAGTCCACTCACCCCCGACTTTGACGGAGTGCACGCTAAGGTTATCGACAAGCAGATGTGGTGGGCCAGAGGTCAGGGGCCCATCAGATTCCAGAGCCATGTGTACCAGCCACCAGAGGGTTCCAGGGAGACATCACCGGAACAACTTATCTCGCAGAGCCACCCACGGAGGGGCAGCTGGGATTTTATTTTGTTTTCGTTTTTTATTTTTAATAAAGATTAACATATAGTTCTGTGGAGACCGCGGTTGGAACACTGATTCTTTAAACCATCTTCTTTAAAGGCGAGAAGAAGACATCTTCGAGACGCAAGACATCATTACAACAATTGAATGCATTGTGTAAAAAAGAAAAAAGAAAATGAGAGTTTTGTAACCACTGCATATGTCTTATAAGTTCCATATTCATAAGGTGTTCAATATTAGTATCGTTAGAATCTTGGTTTTGCATTGCATGAAAATCTGTTTTTTATTCTGTGGTTTGATCTGAGTGTAGTGCTTTCATGGGTTATCTTTATTTCTAAGAAGCAATTTGTTAATCTAGGTTAGGACTCTTAAAGTCATAGTTAGATCATATAATAGTTTCTGGTAGTTGCACATTTATCTTAGCCTTGCACCTCTCGGATAAAGGTGCTTACTTTTCTTAATTCTAGTAGGTTAGAGATTCAGATAGGTTTAGTAGCTTTTTAGCTTATACTTGGGTTAGTTTACATTTAAGGGGAACATTTGAACTTCATTTGATTTCATAAGTCGCCAACAGAGGGGACAGTGGGTTACAATATTACATCTTACTATTTACATTTTGTTTAAGGGTTTCAAGACATAGACTTAGTTTAGCCTAGTTATTGGTTTGATCTTTGAGGGATCAAAACAGAGGGGTTGTTGAGAATTAAAAATATATCTTAGTTAGGGTTACTGAGGAAAGCAGAGTTGGGTCTGTCCTTTCCTGCTCCAGCGTAAGATAAACATGGAGTTTTATTGCCCCGAGGGGGTGGTCAGCAGGAGAGGGGGTCAGTCATCCCCCCTCTGAGCTTGCAGGAGGAGTTTTAAAGTTGATAAAAGGAATGTCTTGGTAAAACTTACTTCAGACAGACAGATTTATCCACCGGTGAGAACAACATCTTGTAATGGTATGTACTCTGTCTCCATATTTAATTTCTATGAATTAAATATGTATTTAAACCGTTCTACCTCTGATCAATGATTCCTTATTTTATTGTCAAATCTTAAACCGGGGTAAAAATGGGCCTTTAGTAGCGAAGCAGGATTAGGCCAATAATAAATAAATCACATTAGACATCACTTTCTGTGACATGACCCTTGTGCACCCCATCTACATTTGTACTTTAAACACAGAACCTTTTCTTGTGGGTCAGGATCTGTTGAACAGGTTAGCTCCACTCCTTGACTGCCATCAGGGTAATCTTTGGGCCCAAGAGGGGACTCCAAAGCCTCTTACTTCTGGAAGTGGACTGTCCGTCCCTATCCACCAGGTGACCTGCACCGTTTCTGCCTTCAACAGAGCCGATTTCGGAGTCGGCAATCAGAGAACATCTCTCTGCAGCCACACATCTTTCCTTTGCTTGCTTAAACACTCTGGAGTTGAATATAACCCCAGAGTGGCCAAAGGTGTGCACCTGGAAAACACATTCATGCCAGACGTGCTGCTGGCTCTTTGGTCAGAGAAATCCAGGATCAGCATTGATCTGTACAGCTCTTTGTGCAGTGAAAATCCCCATCTGGCTGAAACAAAACACAGCCACTACTTGCTCTTAGCAGACAGGCCTCGCCGGCTTCTGAAAGCAACGGGGGTGTGCATACTTTATGCACAGATTGGCACAAGACAGCTCTCTCATCCTTTCGGCCTTGTGGAGAATTTACATCCTCCAGTGTTTGTTGGTGCTGACTTTCTGGTACGGCTAGGTGCACAGCTGGACACTTGTAACCAGGTCCTGTGGCCTGATAAAGATCGGGTTTACCGGCCTGCTGTTACATGTCTATTGAAAACCCATCTGTCACGATTTGTCTACGGATGAACTCAGAACCACATACACGGGACTAAAATTGAGACTCTTTGTTGCAAGGTTGATGATGGAGGTTTGATGAGGCCAGAGGAGTAGGTAACACAGAACCGGAGTGAAGGTGATGGCAGGAGCTGACGGCCCGGAGTGAGAGTCCATTCAAGCCTTGAGGCTAAGAAGCATAGGGCTGCTAGGCTAGCAGGCCCCGTAGCCACAACAGGTTAGCAGTTTGTTGCAGACACCAGGGCACAGAGCTGAGCTTCTCCAGGGCGGCTAGTCAGGTTAGCAGAACTTAGGAGACACCAGGGCACAGAGCTGAGCTTCTCCAGGGCGGCTAGTCAGGTTAGCAGAACTTAGGAGACACCAGGGCACAGAGCAGAGCTTCTCCAGGGCGGCTAGTCAGGTTAGCATAATTTAAACAAGAAAAAAAATCTTACCGAGGCAAAAACGGGGACTGGCATGGAGAGGTGTGGAATGATGACGGACCGGCAAGGAGTGACAGCAGAGTGAGGCTTAAGTAGGGAGGCTGGCAGGTGAAGTGAGTCTGGCTAATTAGTGGCTGGCAGGTGTGACTAACTGCAGAGGAGGTAAGGTGAAGATGACAGAAAATAACTAATGACAATGAAAACTAACAATAAATAAAGTCAAACCAAACCCACATGAGATGAAAAATAAAAATAACAGAAAAATAAAGTCGAACCAAAACTCAACCATGACATTACCCCCCCCCCCCCCCCCCCCCCCCCCTCAAGGCCGGTCTCCGGACGGCCTAAAAAGAAAAGAAAAAAAAACAAAAAAAACAAAACAAAAACAGAACTAAACAGTGACCGAGCCAGGGAGGGCGGAGGGAAGGCAGGATGGAGAGCTAGGGTCAAAACCAAGCTGATCTAACCTGGGTGGGTGGAGGGAAGGTAGGATGGTGGGCTAAAATCAAACCAAAACTACCCACAAGGGCGAACTAAAAGGGGTTTCTAACAACCCCTGGTAAACCAAACAAAGGGCATTTCACAGATGCTGGTAGGAAAAACAAAGGGCATCTAACCGATGCTGACAGGCGAACATCGCCACAAGGCAAAAACGGGCACGACAGGCGAACCAACGCCAGAGGGAAAGAACAGGCGTACGACATCGCCAGAGGGAAAGCACAGGCGTACGACAACGCCAGAGAGAAAGAACAGCCGTACGACAACGCCAGAGGGAAAGAACAGGCGAACCACAGCGCCAAAGGGAAGGAACGGGCGCACGACAGCGCCAAAGGGAAAGATCGGGCGCACGACAGCGCCAAAGGGAAGGAACGGGCGCACAACAACGCCAAAAGGGAAGGAACGGGAGCACGACAGCGCCAAAGGGAAGGAACGGGCGCGCGACAGCGCCAAAGGGAAGGAACGGGCGCACTTAACGCCAAAGAGAAGGAACGGGCGCACTTAACGCCAAAGGGAAGGAACGGGCGCACTTAACGCCAAAGGGAAGGAACGGGCGTACTTAACGCCAAAGGGAAGGAACAGGCGTACTTAACGCCAAAGGGAAGGAACGGGCGCACGACAGCGCCAAAGGGAAGAACAGGCGTACTGAAAACACCAGGGCTCAACAACACATGCTGGAGCACGACTGGCGTACAGAAACGCCAGGGGAAACCCACCGGGGTGTGAGAAAAGAGAACACCGGTGTTAGGATATCAACAAGGTCAAGTGGAACGAGCTGTTTATCCCAGAACTGCATGGCACACTTAGATGGCACTGACCCAAAAGATTGGCACATATCTATCAGATACCACCCCGGAGGTGACACAGTTTCCCTGCTGATGTCACAGTTTGGATGTGTACCGCCCCTGTATGGGTGTGTCCCGAGATCCCTTTATAATGTTTGTGTGATGAGCAATCGAGGCCTTCCTGCTGATCAGGGGCCCATCAGCACTGGTGTGACTGTAACTATTTCTCTGTCTTTACGTAGATAAAATATAACTAAAAGCATACTTGTCTGTTTTATGCGTCCTACGTTCAAGGTAATAAGTAAGTGATTGGGTAAAACGAGCTGGGTCCACCGAGGGTGCTTCACCGTAGACGGGACCCGGTGAAACATTAACAAATTGGTGTTTCCACCCGGACCCAAAAGGCGCCGTACCACCTTCCGTTTTTCGGCCAGGACGTCATTCCGGAAGAAAAATACACAGCCTGCGGCCGCACAATAAGGTAAGGAGATTTCATTCATCTCTTAGTGTCTTTTTCTTCCTGGAGGGCCGACTTTTTGTACTCCTAAAGGCAGAGAAAAGTTGAGGATAATTGTTTGCAAACGTGTTGATAAGAACTTGGGATTTGCGTGCGCTCACAGCGGTGAAAGTCCGGGAGACTCTGGCCAGGTCTCTGAAAATACTGTGAATGTGGAGAATTAGGGTTTAAAAGCTCCCCTTGTTAGGCACGGTGGAAATGCGTGTTCCTCTGTGTTTAGCATAAAAGCAGCCATTCTGACAGGCACGCCGTTACGTGTGGCTTTTAAAAGATCAAAGAGTGTGTAACACTTGGACTTTTTTGGTTTCGATGGTTCCATAAGTTCTCTTAAAGAACTTTAAAAAGGGGGCAGTCCAATTACAGCCCAAGGAGATAAGTAAAAAGGTACGTACAGAGTTAACTGAAGCTTGGCCAGAAAGTGTGAGTGTGTGTGTGTGTGTGTGTGTGTGCGTGTGTGTGAGACACGTTATTGACATTGAGCCGTGGAAGTGAAGGGTAGGGGGCACCTGTTCAGGTGACATATAACCTGCTCATCCTGAGTACACTGGCTCATTGAAACTGCCGTGTAAAAACACTATAATAAGGCATATAGGAACATAATAAGTTTTGGTGTCTGAGAGACAAAAAATAAGCCCTCATTGGACCAGGGACAGGACTCTGTCCCAGCAGGTTGGCCAAGACGTGTGAGTGCTGGAATGGCTGAGAATCAGGTAGAAAATGAGCTCCAGGGTGGTTCTTTAGGAACACTGCTGGAGACAGGAAAAAGGAGCATAATGGCAAGCTTCCCACACAAAGACATGTCTGCTTCTGGTGCAGCCGCTGTTATGCAAAACAATCTGTGTGGTGATAGTGCAGAACTGTTATCCAAGGCCAGGAGTGTGGTGACTTCATCAGGCCCTTCGGTGCAGGTGCCTGGTATGGAGTTATGTGGGGGACAGGTAAGCTGTGACGCAAGACCGATACATGAAAAAAGTAGGTTAGAGGGACACAAACGAGACCAGCTACGGGTTGCGATAGAACAAGTGGTAAGACACGCTCTTAAAACTGCAGAATCAGATGACACAGATGTTATGAAAATCGATGACACACACGAATACAGGACGGAAAAGGGCCCCAGATATAATCTGCATTCTAACAAAACTGATCTTTCTTTACCTGCAACAAAACAAAATGTGCAACTGCCATTGTTTCAGACTCACAGTGCTACAGGACAGGTGAATGCAGCTGTTTGCAGCCCTCTTTCATGTGCTGACAAAGTTCATCTGAGGCACATGTTCCCTGATCCAAGAAAAGGGGCGCACCTTTGGATCAAAGCATTCGTGGAGATTTTAAGCGGGTAGGTATTGGCTATTGGTGATGTGAGGACTGGCTTATCAGCATACCTGGAACCACATGAGGTACATGCGGTTGAAGTTTCTGCTGGAACTGACGAACTAGGAGCAGCTGCCCCTCTGGCCCCGGTGGCATGGCAACTTTGGAGCACACTGAGGGCGTTTTATCCGGTAAGTACGGATTCTGGCCTTTTAAAGGACACTACACGTTGTGCAGGGGAGTCAGCTTCAGCATATGTGAACAGAATGTTGAAAGTATGGGAAGTAATGTTCATGGTTTCAGAATGTTCATTTGGTTTGGGAGAACTGCAGCTCCGTAATTCAAATGACGTTTTTAATCATGAACTATGTTAACTAAAAGCTGAAGAAAGGTATAGAGAGGTTTCAATAACACAGTTTGTTTTCTTCCCACATTAAATATCTGGCCAAATTAAATTGTTACACTGAGATGTGCTAACGTGTCTTAAACAGAAAATATCCCAGGGCTGTAGGAAATACTTGGGACTGGGGATAAAGGTTGTTTTTTTTAGTTTGGAGCTTAATTATGCATTACAGCAAACAGAGGCGTTGGGGCTGTATTCAGTTATGCTATTAGATTGCGTTTGGCTTGTGTTTGTCAATGAATTCATGACAGCTGAAATAATAACAGAGTAAAAGCTTTTATATTGTAATTTTAGAACATTAATAAAATGGCAAACAGCATATGGGGAGCATATGGGAGACTGTTTTTAACTAAGGATTTTACAGCTGCCTAAAGAGAAGAATTTAAGAGCATTAAGATATACATGATTTTTGATTTAAATAGATGAGAAAAACTGTGCTTTAAACAAACTGTATGGGACTAAATATGGTTGCTTTTCTAAGGCTTCTCTATTAATTTATTTTATTTCTTTTTACTTGGGATTTGAATGCAACTAATGAGAAATTTTGAAAAGTGTCAAGATATCACAAGGCCACATTAAGCATGTCATCAGTTACAAAAGCATCTGATGTTATTAGTTATGCTGAGCAGAGGCAAGCCTCAGAGGGTCAGTTTAACCTGAAACAGGACAAAAGATATGATAAACAAATCTGACCATGATGTAAACATCTGAATGTTTATGGCAAGGCTGGGTCTGTGTGTTCTGGCCTGGGGGCACGAAAACTATGTCAGAGGGAAAAAATAAAATAAAGCCAGCTTCTGAAGGGTTAAATTCTGGGTAGCTTTCTCAATGTGCTGAATTACGGGGAAAACTCTTATCATGTATAGAAAAACACCAGAAGCTCAAAACACTGAAAGAGAAAATGGTTGCTTTAAAGTTTCACCCTTGACCAATTAAGATTGAAAAACATTAATAACTAAGTTTGCATGATCAAAAGAGCTAGAAAGAAATCAAAAGAATGCTATAAGATATTGGAACACACAGATTGCACTCCTTGGGAGACTTTTTACTTTCGGGTTTTTATTGTTTTGTGCATTTTTGATTATTTCTTTGTTAAATGATTCCTTTGCTTTAATTTTTGCATCACCAGTGGCAAAAAAGTGACAACATTCAAGGTTGTTCGGCAGATTATTTAAGAAAAGGAGAAGTTTTAATACAAAACGCTGAAAGAAAAGGAACAAGAGATTCCAACATCCCCTGGACCAACCGAGAACTTAGACACATCACGTTAAGAACCAAGACACTAAAAAAGACCAGGTTTTCTTTTGTCACCTAATACACTAACAGAATTGTTTTTCTCTGAGTTACTTTTTGGCCGACTACTGGAGAGACAGTGGACAGCACGGAAAGACGGCACTCGGGGCAGGTTGGGGTAGCATCCCAACCTGTATCTTTCGCGAGAGAGAACCCAAATAAAGCTACGGAAAGCCCTACAGTAAGATACCCCCAGGAGATCCCGAGAGGGGGGGAGGATGAGATCTCCAACCGGACGGACCACACGGTGATGACACAGGCAAACGGACAAACGACGAATGTGACATGCATTTGCGGAAAGCTGTGCAAGAACCACCGAGGCCTGAAGATCCATCAGGCTAAAATGAAATGCCTGGACAGAGACAATGAGGTACAACGCTCAGGTCTTGTACCTGGTGAGACGCAGGAGGAGCCCGGCCAGGAGGCAACCCACAGAGCCCAGTCCCTCCACGTACCTCAGACTCTCAACCCTAGCAGAGTAATTCCACAGCAGCGGATTAAGTGGCCCCCAGCCAGCAGGAGGAGCGAGTGGCAGCAGTTCGATGAGGATGTGTCCAACATCATCCAGGCCACAGCCAAAGGAGACGTGGACAGCCGCCTTACATCGATGACCACTGTCATTGTCAGCTACGCCCGGGAAAGATTTGGACAGGTGGACAAAGGAAAATCGAAATCCACTCCCTACACAATGAGCCGCAGAGCCACCCGGATACACCATCTACGCCAGGAGCTTCGCACCCTGAAGAAGCAGTACAAGGCTGCTATGGAGGAGGAGAAACAACCCTTGGCGGAACTGAAGAACATCCTGTGCAAGAAGCTGATGACGCTTCGTAGAGCAGAGTGGCATCGGAGAAGGGGTAGAGAGCGGGCAAGGAAGCGAGCAGCTTTCATCGCCAATCCCTTTGGCTTTACCAAACGACTCCTTGGGGACAAGCGCAGTGGCCGGCTTGAGTGCTCCATAGAGCAAGTAAATCAGTTCCTCCAGGACACTGGGAGTGACCCGTTGAGAGACCAGGAGCTGGAGCCTAACAAAGCTCTAATCAGCCCAGATCCCCCTACAACGGAGTTCAACCTGAAGGAGCCAAGCCTAAAGGAGGTTGAGGAGGTCGTCAAGGCAGCCCGCTCTGCATCAGCACCAGGCCCCAGTGGAACCCCTTACCTGGTCTACAAGCCTTGCCCAGGGATTCTTCGGCACCTGTGGAGGATCATGAAGGTGATCTGGAGAAGGGGAAAAGTGGCCAACCAGTGGAGGCATGCTGAAGGAGTTTGGATCCCCAAAGAGGAGAACTCACAAGACATCAGTCAGTTTAGATCCATCTCACTGTTGAGCGTGGAAGGGAAGGTGTTCTTCAGCATCGTCTCAAGAAGACTGACAGAGTCCCTCCTCAAGAACAGCTACATTGACCCATCTGTACAGAAGGGAGGGATCTCGACTCCTGGCTGCTTGGAACACACTGGGGTCGTCACACAACTCATCAGAGAGGCCCATGAGAACAAAGGCGACCTAGCTGTGTTGTGGTTGGACCTGGCCAACGCCTATGGGTCCATACCACACAAGTTGGTTGAGCTTGCTCTCCACCTCCACCATGTTCCCAGTAAGATCAAGGACCTGATCCTGGATTACTACAATGATTTCAGGATGAGAGTTACTTCTGGGTCAGAGACTTCGGACTGGCATCGTATTGGGAAGGGGATAATTACAGGCTGCACCATCTCTGTTGTCCTCTTCTCTTTAGCCATGAACATGGTGGTAAAGTCAGCTGAGGTGGAATGTAGAGGGCCCCTGACCAAGTCAGGTGTGCGACAGCCTCCCATCAGAGCCTACATGGATGACCTGACCGTAACGACTGCGTCAGTCCCAGGGTGCAGGTGGATCCTGCATGGCCTCGAAAAGCTTATCTCCTGGGCAAGGATGAGTTTTAAGCCCTCCAAGTCAAGATCCATGGTCCTGAAGAAGGGGAAGGTGATGGACAAGTTCCGGTTCTCCATCTCAGGAACTGTCATCCCAACCATCACAGAGCAACCCGTGAAGAGCTTGGGGAAACTCTTCGACTCCACCCTGAAGGACTCAGTAGCCATCCAGAAGGCCAGCTTGGAACTTGGAGCCTGGCTTACCAAGGTAGACAAGTCTGGCCTACCCGGTAGGTTTAAAGCCTGGATCTACCAGCACTCAATCCTGCCCCGCATCCTCTGGCCTCTGCTGATTTATGCAGTCCCAATGACAGCAGTGGAGTCCCTAGAGAGGAAGATCAGCAGCTTTCTTCGAAAGTGGCTGGGACTTCCTCGCAGCCTCACCAGCGCTGCCCTGTATGGGACGAGTAACATCCTGCAGCTTCCTTTCAGTGGCCTCACAGAAGAATTCATGGTGGCACGCACCAGAGAAGCGCTGCAGTACAGGGACTCGAAGGACGGCAAAGTTTCAGCAGCTGGCATAGAGGTGAGAACAGGAAGGAAGTGGAAGGCCAGGGAAGCGTTGGAGCTGGCAGAGTCGCGCCTTCGACAGAAGGCACTAGTGGGAACTGTGGCAACAGGCAGAGCAGGCCTGTCACGAAGGAAGGAAAGGCACCTTAAAGAACTTTAAGGTCCGGCTTCCAGATGGACTCTGGAAGCCGGAACTTTAAGGAAAGGCACCACCTGATCCAGGAGGAAGTCAGAGCAGGTGTGGAGGAAGAGCGTGTGAGTAGGGCAGTAGGACTACGGCAACAGGGGGCCTGGACAAGGTGGGAGAGCGCTTTACAGCGAAGGATTACCTGGACAAACATCTTGCAGCGAGATTTCCAGCGGGTTCGCTTCCTGGTCCAGGCTGTCTACGATGCCCTGCCAAGCCCAGCAAACCTCCATGTGTGGGGAAAAAGTGAGACCCCTTCCTGCCCGCTATGCTCTGGTAGAGGCTCTTTAGAACACCTCCTTAGCGGCTGCCCGAAGGCTCTGGCAGATGGTCGCTATCGCTGGCGCCATGACCAGGTGCTCAAGGCAGTCGCTGAGAGCGTAGCCTCAGCCATCAACTCCAGCAACAAACAACAGGCACCAAAGAAGGCAATCTCCTTTGTCAGAGCTGGAGAAAAACCCAGAGCAAACCAACGGGCTACAATAGGCCTGCTCTACACAGCATCTGACTGGCAGCTGCAGGTCGACCTGGGTAAGCAACTAAGGTTCCCCCAGCACATCGCAACAACAACCCTCCGCCCAGATATGATCATGACCTCTCAGTCATCAAAACATCTGATCATACTGGAACTGACAGTGCCCTGGGAAGAAAACATCGAGGAAGCCAATGAGAGGAAGAGGGCTAAATACCAGGAACTGGTGGAGGAGTGCAGGGGGGCAGGCTGGAAGACATTCTATGAGCCTATAGAGGTAGGCTGTAGGGGTTTTGCAGGGAGGTCCCTGTGCAAGGTCCTCAGCCGCCTGGGCATCGTAGGAGCGTCTAAGAAGAGGGCCATCAAATCCGCAAGTGAAGCCGCTGAAAAGGCCACTAGGTGGCTTTGGATAAGGAGGGCAGATCCGTGGGCAGCTACTGGGACGCAAGTCGGGGCCTGATCACCCCCGGCTGGGTCGTCTGGGTGAGGGTGTATGATGTTGCGAGACCCGAAACACCCAATGACCCCAGGATACATCACTGATGATGCGTCCCAGTGCATCCATGAGGTGTATCTTGTATAGTCTTTCAGATGATGGCAGATGAGGCTGCTAAAGCCACCTTTGTTCCAACAGAAGACTCTGGAAAGTGAGCTCTTTCAGGTCGTATGGTAAGAAGTTGTGATATAAAATGGACATGCAGGGATTGACAAAGGTGATTAAATTATGCTAAGCTTTAACAAACTTAGAAATCAGGTAATATGGAGACCTTCTGGAGGAGAAAGGTGGCTTTGGAAATTTTTCATGTACCCGTTCCCACTGCTGCCCTCTCCACTGACTCACATTAACATTTCTACCCTGTTTTCTGCCTTTTTCTTGCAAAGAAACCTGGTCAAATACATATAATTGGAATGTGCTAACAGAGAGATTTTAGTCTCTTTTCTTAGGCATTCTCAGAGACAAGTTAGTACCAAGCGGTGCCACAGTGGTCCAGGGGACGGAGAAAAAAGGTGATGTACTTGACTCCTGCCTAATCCAGTGCCTAAAGACAGAGGCATCGGATAACCTTCAATGGACCGCAACAATGGGGGTCGCCTGACTGGGTAAAACGAGCTGGGTCCACCGAGGGTGCTTCACCGTAGACGGGACCCGGTGAAACATTAACAAAGGGGGGCAAGGGAAGCAGGAACTTCTAAAACACCAGGGAACACTAAATCTAAACGCCAGGAATCTAAACATCAGGGAACCAAGAAACCTAACCACCAGGGAACTGAGGACGTTCTAACATGCCGGGGAACCGAGAACAGAGGACGTCTAAACATCAGGGAACAAGAACAGAGGGCGTCTAAACACCAGGGAACCAGAACAGAGGGCGTCTAAACACCAGGGAACAAGAACAGAGGGCGTCTAAACACCAGGGAACGAGAACAGAGGGCATCCTAGCACACCAGGAACCATGTAATCTAAATATCAAAGACTAAGGGCATCCTAATACGCCGGGGAACCAAGAGATCTAACATCAGGAGATGGAGGGCATTCTAACACGCCAGAGAACCGAGAAAATCAAATACGAAGGGCGTTCTAACACGCCAGGGAACAAAAGAACTCGGGAGATCCAAACAAAAACTAAGGGAGCACGAAACAGACAAAGTAAAGGAGCGTAAGGCTCAAAACCAGGGATAAGAAGCCTAAGGAGCGCTATACAAAATAAGGATCTAACCAAGAACTGGAAAACAAAAGGCATGCACTAAACTATAAAGCAAAACCAGAAGAATTAGGGTAGGGATAACAAAAGAAAAACCGAAGCAAAAAAACTAGAAAAATCAAAACAACACTAGGAAAAGATCAGGACATTAAAGCAAAGCTATAAAACTAATGCAAAAACCAAAACAAAGGAACTAGGGTAGGAACGGGTAAACTAATGTAACACTAGATAACTAAAGCTAGAACAAAAACTGAGAGAACAAGGCAAAAACTAGGATTCTAAAACAGAAATAACTGAAGCAAAAACCAGAAGACTACAGGCAAACCTGGAACACCAGAACAGAGGTGGGAAAACAAAAAAGACAAATGGAAACTCAAGTACTCTACGAAAAACAAAGATCCCCTTAAATAACTCTAAAAACCCCAAAACTCCTAAGTAAACCAAAACTGAAATCGAGCCCAAAAAATAACAGAAGGCACTGGCCTTAAGGGCTCAGGCAAAACGGCTGCTAAGCCAAAAAAGAAAAAGTCTTCGTGGAGGTCGTCCTGGACGAGGCAGGCGGCGGAGCAGCATCACCCGATTAAACCCTCGAGGAGGGCGGCCCCGACGAGGCAAAGTCAAGCTGCCCGGAGACCGTAATCGGCGGTTCTGGCCGAACAGAAAAGTCAGAGGCGGCCACCGTGGTGGGCGGACCCGACGAGGCAGAGTCGAGCGGCTCGAAGCCCGCAGTCTGCGGCCCCGGCCGAACAGGAAAGTCAGAGGCGGGCGCCGTGGTGGACGGCTCCGACGAGGCAAAGTCAAATGGCTCGGAGGCCGCAATCGGCGGACCCGGCCGAGCAGGAAGGCCTGGTGCGGGCGTCATGGAGGACGACCCCGGCACGACGAACCAGAAACAGGGGTAGCACCAACTAAGACCTCGGCTTGAGGCGGAACAACTCCCTCGGAGGCCTCGGCTCCGAGGGACCCAGCAACAGAGAGGGGAGACACCCCTACTAAGATATATTTTTTAATTCTTAACAACTCCCTCTGTTTTGATCATAACTAGATCAAACCAATAATAGGCTAAACTAAGGTTGTGTCTTAAAACCCTTAGACAAAATGTAAATGGTAAGATGTAATATTGTAACCCACTGACCCCTCTGTTGGCGACTTATGAAATCAAATTAAGTTCAAATGTACCCCTTAAATGTAAGATAACCCAAGTATAAGCTAATAAGCTACTAAACTGAATCTCTAACCTACTAGAATTAAGAAAAGTAAGCACCTTTATCCGAGAGGTGCAAGGCTAAGATAAATGTGCTACTACTAGAAACTATTATATGATCTAAATATGGCTTTAAGAGAACCTAGTTCAACAAAATGTATTTTTAGAAATTAAGATAACCTATGAAAGCACTACACTCAGATCAAACCACAGAATAAAAAACAGATTATTATGCAATGCAAAACCAAGATTCTAACAGTACTAGCATTTAACATTCGAGGAATATGTAACTCATATGGGAATTACAGTGATTACAAAAGTCGTATTTTTTTTTTTACACAATGCATTCAATTGTTGTCATAATGTCTTGCGTCTCAGAGATGTCTTCTCCTCGCCCTTAAAGAAGATGGGTTAAAGAGTCAGTGTTCCAACCACGGTCTCCACACAACTGTATGTGAATCGTTTTATTAAAAATAAAAAACGAAAACAAAAGAAACATCCAGCTGCCTCGTCCGCGAGTGGCTATCGGCGCGTCAAGCTGCCCTCGTTGCCGGATGGCACGGGTGGGCGGTAGTTGAAAACCCTTCAGGTCAGCCAGTCTGACCCGAAAGCTGCCCCGTGTTGTTCCCTTGGACCCTCTGTCGATTGGTACACTTGGCTCCAGGAATTTGAAGGGCCCCTGACTCTTTCGGCTCACCACATCTATCTGTTGATGACCTTAGCACGCATCCTTCGAGGTCGGAGGTCGGTGGACTCCCCCTTCCATTCCTGGACTCTCCTAAATTTATGTCTCCAATACAACCTGAAACTTACACGACAATCTTTTAGACATCAAATGTCGTGTGCTACCTGTAATTCCGGAAGTTGACTTTGGTCCCGAAAAGCTCCTTTCAGTCATATGGAATCATATCCTGTAATGAAATTAACTGAACACTCCCAGAAGAAACAGACATCCAAGCTTTTTCACCCCATTTCCAGTTTAGTCTGTGCACAGAATTTTAGCCAATTGTGTTTAGAATTATCCCCATAAAGCCTTACCACCTTTCCATTGTTCCATCTCCAGCCTATGGGAAACCTATTTTATAAATGTAATAGTTAATGAGACATTTTATCGCAATTTCACTTTCCCCGTCCTTACGCTGTCCTGTAAGAAAATGCAGCAACCATACAAATACGTTAGGCTCTGGTGAGGACCGCCTTGTCTGTAAAATCAAAAAATTAGTTAATGCAGTTTTGAAATCAAAGTACAGTTATCCTGTAAGAATGTCAGAATTTTCTTTGGATTAAAGATTACCATCCATCACACAACTCCACACAAAATTTTTCAGCACTCCAAATCTAATAGTATGTCACCACGTTATTAAATTTTGTACCCTTTACTCCATACTCAGATGTCCATGCTGCGAAAAAGTTCCTATTTTTAATCTGAGAGAAAAAGCAAACCCCCATCAGGTCATTTCATAAAATGTAGTCCCCTTGCACTAAATTCCTCTCTTAGTTTACCTTCTATAGATGCCAACCTCATGTCAAAAAGTTGTTACCCTCTATTTTTCTCTGTTTGTCTATTTTATCCAGTTTTCTTAGTATATATAGTTGTGCTATGTCATTTAACATTCACTTTATTGTGCTGCTTAAGACTGTGGACCTGTTTCCAAAAAAACCCTCGTAAAAGCCACCTCTAGCAGATAGGGCTTCTCCAACACTTCTAATTTACGGTCCAGGCTTATGTTATGGGAGTCAACCAAACCCACATTCCAGAGAGCCATGGGAGAGTTCTTTTGGGGGTTTTAAACAACTGTTATCTAATTCACATACCTCCCCTTGGGTCCTGCAAAAGAACCCTTCATCCAGGTCAATTAACGGTGTCTCCTTATCCATTCTGTGTAGTTTTTTATTTTATCCTAATTCCCCCCATGGAACAAAAATTATTTTGTTACAAAAACTTAACTGCAAGTGCTTAGCTGTGTTAAAGTATGAAAAAAAACTGCCCTATATCCTGAATTCAAATCAAAACATAATGCAATTTCATCAAGAAGTCCTTCAAAAGTTGTGTAACATCAGTGTACACATTGAAATGATGACTGTAAACTAATTTGCTCACAGCAATTCGATGTTGTGAGAATGCTGAATTTTCCAAGGTACGTACATACTGATAAAATATTGTGTTCAACCTGAATAAAACACCCGGTAACATAGCAAATTCTGGTGAAAATATGGTATGTTGTAGCAGGCAACTGTAAGATGTACAATAGAAAAATCTCAATACTTGTGAGCTATTAAGAAATAACCTAACACATCCGTGTAACCTAAAATGTGTCCATTAAATTCGTTCAGTAATATTGGTAGAAATAACTGTGTATGTATTACCTTAAAAATGTTTGATACCAGGCTGTGGCACCTGAGATGGACTCGGATTGATATGCAGCAGATTCAGGCAGACATGAGATCGGAGTTAAGACGTCATATTCAAGGCTTTCATGTGTGACGTTCCATATTTCTTCTCCAGTGTTGCAGGAGCAGATCGCTGTAATCTCTCTGCGAGCACCTCAGTGACAAAGTCCCCTTTTCATAACTCAGAGTCTGATGAAACAGGTGGCTCCAATGTGCGCAAAAATTCATACAGTCACTTCCCTTGACCCCTTGATCCAACATGCCAGAGGCTGTTCACCTTGGAGACCTGCTGCGAATATGGGTACGGCCTGGCGCGAGATTTACACCTTCTCCCCCGGATTTTCAAGGGCCAGTGAGAGCTCACCGGACGCCGCCGGAACCGCAACGCTTTCCAGGGCACGGGCCCCTCTCTCGGGCGCCCTGCCCTTCACAAAGAAAAGAGAACTCTCCCCGGGTCTCCCGCCAGCTTCTCCGGGTTCGTTTGCGTTACCGCACTGGACGCCTCGTGGCGCCTGTCTCCGCCACTCCAGGTTCGGGGATCTGAACCCGACTCCCTTTTGATCGGCCGGGGGCGACGTGGGCCATCGCCCCGTGCTTCCGAACGGCGTTCGCCCATCCCTTAGGACCGACTGACCCATGTTCAACTGCTGTTTACATGGAACCCTTCTCCACTTCGGCCTTCAAAGTTCTCGTTTGAATATTTGCTACTACCACCAAGATCTGCACCCGCGGCGGCTCCACCCGGGCTCGCGCCTTAGGCTTCCGTGCTCACCGCGGCGGCCCTTCTACTCACCGCGGCCTAGCCCTCGAGGCTCTGGTTGCCGGCGGCGGCCGGGTATGGGCCCGACGCTCCAGCGCCATCCATTTTCAGGGCTAGTTGATTCGGCAGGTGAGTTGTTACACACTCCTTAGCGGATTCCGACTTCCATGGCCACTGTCCTGCTGTCTATATCAACCAACACCTTTTCTGGGGTCTGATGAGCGTCGGCATCGGGCGCCTTAACCCGGCGTTCGGTTCATCCCGCAGCGCCAGTTCTGCTTACCAAAAGTGGCCCACTGGGCAGCTCGCATTCCACGCCCGGCTCCAAGCCAGCGAGCCATCCCTCTGCGGGCCCGCCCCCCCCCCCCCCCTGCGCCGAGACGCGGCGGGGACGGGTGGGAGAGAGGGCACAGTGAGCACTTTGTTCCACGGCCCCAGAGATCGCCGAAGTCCGGGCGATGGGTCGCTGTAAAGCTCGCGGCCGAGACCGCGAGCCACCTTCGCCCCAAGCCCTTCCTAGCCGGTCCAGAGCCGGTCGCGGCGCACCGCCTCAGAGGAAATGCGCCCGGCGGGGGCCGGCCGACGCCGGGGAGAGGTCCCGCGAGGGGATCCTCCAGTACCGTGTGGCCGTCCCTGACCCGCCGGGTTGAATCCCCCGGGCGGGTGAGGTTTCCCGTGTTGACTCAAATTAAGCCGCAGGCTCCAATCCTGGTGGTGCCCTTCCGTCAATTCCTTTAAGTTTCAGCTTTGCAACCATACTCCCCCCGGCCGCGCGGCGGCCCCCCCAAAGAAAGCCCTTCTCCGCTCGCAGCGCGGGCTCCATCCACAGTGTGGCGCCCGGGGGTAGGGTCGCGAACCGTACGGCCTGTACGCCTCGCGGCCCGTACGCTGGCGGGGGAGGGCCGTACAGCCCGCAGCGGGCGGGAGGGGAAAAACGGGAAAGGTTCACGCATTGGCCGAGCCTGCGCGTCCGTCGAAGTGGCGCGTTTTTGGGAGGGCCAAGCGGCCGAAACGTGAAACGGCCATACAGGACCCATAGATTCCCTTTGCCGCTGGCGTCGGGCCTTCGGCGCCACCAACCTGTCGGAGAGGGGATGGTGCCAGAGCGGCAGGGGGTGGGAAGGGAAAAACGAGAAAGGTTCGCCCATTGGCCGAACCCGCGCGTCCGTCGAAGTGGCACGTTTTTGGGAGGGCCAAGCGGCCGAAACGTGAACCGGCCATACAGGACCCATAGACTCCCTTTGCTGCTGGCGTCGGGCCTTCGGCGCCACCAACCTGTCGGAGAGGGGATGGTGCCAGAGCGGCAGGGGGCGGGAAGGGAAAAACGGGAAAGGTTCACCCATTGGCCGAACCCGTGCATCCATCGAAGTGGTGCGTTTTTGGGAGGGGCCAGGCGGCCGAAACATGGACCGGCCGTACAGGGCCAATACGTTTCATTGCCTGTACGTTTCATTGCCTCAGGCTTTCGGCATTTGTCTATACTCAGTCAAGCACTCTGGCCCAGCAAGAGTGCCTCTTGCTGGGCCAGAGTGCTTGACTGGACCCCCCCCTTCTGGGAGTCTGCCTTACCATAGGCACAAGCCATCATACCATAGGCACGAAGCACTCAGAAAATACGCCACTTATTTTAATATGTTAAAATTATTATTGAACCCGTTTGCAAATATAGCTTCCAGACCCCTAATGTGAAATAAAAAAAAATAATTTAACTCCCACTTCCAGGCGGGGGGGGGGGGGGGTCTCAGTCAGAGACCTCTCCCCAGGAAGAGTGCCTCTCGCTGGCTAAGAGTGCTGGAACGGTGCCCCCTGCTGGAGCTCTGACAAATAATGGCTGAGGCTCACTTTGCTCCAGAGACTAGAGTGTCTGCGCCCCTGGTATGGCTGAGTAGAGCTACTCCTGTTGAATTTGTATCCACCCCATGCTGGAGACAGAACTAAAAAAAGCCACTTATTTTAATATAATGTTAAAATTATTATTGAACCCGTTTGCAAATATAGCTTCCAGACCCCTAATGTGAAATAATTTTTTTTTAAAATTAATCTCCCACTTCCAGGCTGGGGGGGGGGTCTCAGTCAGAGACCTCTCCCCAGGAAGAGTGCCTCTCGCTGGGTAAGAGTGCTGGAATGATGCCCCCCCCCCCGCTGGAGCTCTGACATATATTAAGCAACATCTCTAAATGTTTGGTAGAGCAGGTTACAGTTTGTAACCCCATTAGAACACATGCTCTGAAGCACTGGGCACTCTGGGGCAGTCCAGTGGGGTCTTGACAGATCATCGCACCGGTTTCAAGTTTTGGCAGGATCTCAACCACAAAACCTGCGCTGTTTTGTAAAACTGTAGGAAAAAAAATGAATGATAATCTAAGTTAAGCTCTTACCACTACTCACAGATGTTTTGACACATATTTCAAAATGCCACCTCAAGGCTGGGGGGGGGGGGGTGGTCAGAGACCTCTCCCCAGGAAGAGTGTTTCTCGCTGGGTAAGAGTGCTGGAATGATGCCCCCTGCTGGAGCTCTGACATGCATCATGCAACATCTCTAAATGTTTGGTAGGACAGGTTACAGTTTGTAACAGTGGTAGCCACATGCTGAACTTCATAAAACAATGTTATATTTATTAAAAATAACCTACTGCGATATGTGCACTTTATATGTACGTCAGCTACCGCGTTATGTACACTTTATATGTACGTCACCTACCGCGATATGTACAGTTTATATGTACGTCACCTACCGCGTTATGTCCACTTTATATGTACGTCAGCTACCGTGATATGTACATTTAGGACCTCAAAAAAAAACGCCACTTTTTAAAAGATAATGTTCAAATTATTATTAAATCTTTCCAAATTTCCCTTCCAGAGTCCTATTAAGAAATTAGAAAAATATTTCAAAGTCCAAGATGTTTATTTACTTTAATGTTGTAAATGAGAATATTATGGCTGAGGTGAGATTTGAACCCTGCTCCTCTAGGTGGAAGACAATGTTGTTATCCACTCTGCTACACCCTTTAGCCCCTATATATAGGGCCAGATAGCCATTTTATACTTCCATGTTGCATGTACAGCTTCCCTCCTTCCGTACACCTTGGCTCCTCCTAAACACACATAATTAAATAAGCTACGGTCCGTAGTTGTGGTCGTGTAGTGCAGTTTCAGACTTGTTGGCACTATGCTGGGTGGGCAAATAAGCCATTAACCAATGGAAAACAGGCCCGTACACCATCCCTCCTTCTGTACGCCTAATTTTTTCCACAGTAAGGTCAAAAAACAGATACTGCAGGACATAGGAGGGGGCTACCCGTTCTAAAGTGGGCTTGTTTTGATCCTCTTAAATTAAACTTTGGTTTGGTACCAAGTTTGTGAGCCTGTGCCGCTGCCATGCCAACCGGTGGCAAAAAAACACTTCTTTTTAGGAGGCCTTGATTAAGGCCTCATCAAGGTTAAAAAAAAACAGCTGCTGGGATACAAAAGAAAGAGCTACATGTGCTCAGGTGGGCTTGTTTCGATCGTCTCGATTTACTGTTTCGTTTGGTACCAAGTTTGTGAGGCTGCGCCGCTGCCATGCCAAACGGTGGCAAAAAACACTTATTTTTAGGAGTCCCTGATTAAGGCCTCATTAAGGTAAAAAACCAGCTGCTGGCAGACAAAAGAAAGAGCTAGATGGGCTCGAGTGGGCTTGTTTCGATCGTCTCCATTTATTCTTTCGTTTGGTACTAAGTTTGTGAGGCTACGATGCTCCTTTGCTAAACAGTGGCACAAAACACTGCTTTCTAGGAGGCCCCATTCAGGCCTCCTCAGCAAGGTGAAAAAAACAGCTGCTGGGAGACAAAGGAAAGAGCTACATGGGCTCAAGTGGGCTTGTTTCGATCGTCTCCATTTACTCTTTCATTTGCTACCAAGTTTGTTATCCTTCGTTGCTCCTATGCTGAACAGTGGCACAAAACACACTGCTTCTTAGAAGCTGTGTGCTTCTGCTTTTCCACGCCACAGGATGTGATGTCAAACGCCCCTTACTGCCCAAATAGGGGCAGTAATGTCAGCCCCCATATACAGTGATTCAGACGACAATTTATGTTTTTATTTTCTTATTGATTAAAGATAAGTTCATTAAATAACCACAAACGTATTAGTTTTAGTTATAGCTAATGATACCCTGATTTTTCTGTCCGTCCGTCCGTCTTCTTCCGCTTATCCGGGGTCAGGTCGCGGGGGTAGCAGCTTCAGTAGGGAGGCCCAGACGTCCCTCTCCCCAGCCACTTGGGCCAGCTCCTCAGGAGGAATCCCAAGGCGTTCCCAGGCCAGCCGGGAGACATAGTCCCTCCAGCGTGTCCTGGGTCTTCCCCTGGGCCTCCTCCCGGTGGGACGTGCCCGGAACACCTCACCAGGGAGGCGTCCAGGAGGCATCCTGACCAGATGCCCGAGCCACCTCAACTGGCTCCTCTCGACGTGGAGGAGCAGCGGCTCTACTCTGAGTCCTCCCTGGATGACTGAGTTCCTCACCCTATCTCTAAGGGAGAGCCCAGACACACTACGGAGAAAACTCATTTCAGCCGCTTGTATCCGATTTTTCCTTGTAGACCGGACTTCCCCTTTAAAGAGTACTTAATATGTACTTTTTAAAAGTATACTTCAAAAAAGATGTAATTAAGTTCAACTTAAGAGTCCAAAAAGTAAGAATACTAATTTACCAGTAATCAATTATTTTTTAAATGTACTTTTTGAAAGTGTACTTTGTTGTTAATGTATTTTAAATTGTATAGAAGTTTATTTTTTTTAAGTGTATTAAATGTGACATACTTAGAGTGGCAATTCAAGGTACTTATGGAAAGTATATTTTTTGGAAATTAATTGTTAGTATACTGTTTTAAAGTGTACTATGATCTCACTTTATTAGAAGTGTGACTTCTGTACGCTTTATTTAGTACACTCTAAAATAAGTTTATTTTTAGTAGCATATCAGAGTACTTTCATAAAATATGTTAAAATACAAAAATGTTTCACGTTCCACCAACAAAACACACAATAACGTAATAAAGCTCACATCTCCACAATAAACTATGATAAAGTAAAAAAGTCATCTTTTTATTCAAAAAACATCTCTACGCTTTTTTTTTTCTTCAGGCTTGCATTATGTTACGTGTTTATCTAGGCTTTTATTTTGAAATATTCTCATGCACTTCCGGTCCATCCGTGAAATCGTCTTCGTCTTTCAATCTGAAGAAGAAAATAGAAAAAGGAATTGGCGAAATCCAAAAAGGGCCGTTTTTTTCATTAAGTATTTCTGGTTTTTCGTTTCTAAATTGTGTTGACAAACAAGGAAAAACGGCTTTGTTTTCCGTTTTTGATTTTAAATGGAAAAACGGAAGTAGTTTCAGTTTTTCGTTTTAGTTTTCCAGGGAAAAAAACTTTGATTGTACAGGTGGCATATTTGAATAACTATTGTTGAGCACTGCAACAGATCAAGATTCAAAAATCAAGACTAAGCAGTAAATGCTACGAATGGACCCAGGAATTGGACCTACCCATTAGTCGGTTCCCACATCCAATCAGTGTGCGCAGCATCATCGACATCCAATCACTATGTAGAAGTTTGGGCGCCACCCAAATAGTTAATGTTTGAAATTATTCATCACTGATATTCAGGCGATAACAGGGTAAAGTTAGCACAATCTATGGGTTGTTTTATTTCGTAGACGGGTCCGTTATTGCAGATAGTACATCTATTATACAGGATGCATATGTAAATGCTGGTATTAAAGTCACCTGCAAGGAAGACGTCCAGTCCCAGGAAGGCTGGATAGAGGTGATTTTACCAGGCAAGATCCGAAGCCTGTTGCAGCCAAACTGCTGTTCATGGCCGGGTAAGTTCTAAAACATTCAAACTATTCTATTACTCTTTGTAACATTAACTAACCGACTACTGTCATGTAATTTAACGTTACTGATGAAGTGCTTGAAACATAGACTGTATGTAAGCAATAAGTTAGGAGAGGCTGTGCAGTATCGTGAATAAGTAGCACTAACGGCCGAAGGGCGTTGTAAGACACGACGCGAAGCGAAGCTTGCCTCGAGTAGGCCTACCTTATTGGTTATATAAAACTGTTCCCACACAATATTAAAGTAAAAAAAAATATTAGTGAAACTTTCATCAAGTTAAATCAATAAAAGCATTCCTTCCGCTAGAAAAAAAAATAGTCCCCGACTTTGAACAACAACCGTTCCAATGTGTAATGTGCATGAAAGCTCAAATAAAAACAACCGTTCTCAAACTTTGTCTCATTCTTTTTATTTTTTTACCACACAATATTTGTAAAATTCACAGACACAAATAGGCATAAAGCTTATCTAGGGTGACTATATTTTGATTACCAAAAAAAAGGGCACTCGTACTGGCAAACAGATACTCAAATGATACTCGAAGTTTACTCAAAGATGCCTTATTAATTTCAATACATTTAAAGTAGGCTATGCCTCCTCTGTATGGGTAGAAAATTGTTATATTTATTACAAGACACAAATTCAGATAGGCTTCTCAGAGGTTACTCAACATGTTTTATTGTTACATGTTTCAAAAATAATGAATGAAATAATGATAGAAATAATGTATTTTCTGTGTTAGAAAAATACATATATAAATAATAAATAACTAAAAGAAATACCTCCAAATTGAACAAAAATAGCTCTCACAAACTTACAAAAACGAACTAACAAAATATATTTCTATCTTTAGTTTTCTTCCTCTTTATCCTGTTTTTCTTCCTCATTCTCCTTGTTTGCCCATCTATATTTTGATGTATAGCTGATCTTTCCTAGCAGTTTTTTGAAAACCAGGACATTTTCATCACTTTATAAAAAACAGCCAGGACAGGCCGTGAAAACAGGATATATCCTGGGAAAACAGGACTGTTAATCACCCAAGCTTATCTCTCAGCACGAGAAAACGTTTATTTTTTTTGTTTATTCCGTTATTTTCTATCTGCACTAAACTAAATATTTACATAGCCAAATTAAAAACACAAGGGCACACATTTTGATAGATAACAGTTAGGTCTTAATCTATTTTATTAATGTCATTAATTTAGTTGCTAAATGGTGCCTAACAAGAGATAATAATCAATAAATATTTGATAAATATATAATTTTTTGATCAAAATTCATATTTGTAGAAGTCTCTCCAAATTGTTCCTCAAACCACTTATCCATCGTCATGATGCCACCTAGTAAATAGAAATTTACTTTAAACATTTTAGCCTCTTTAATTCTTGCTTTGTTTATGTTTTTTTCTATCTTTATGTTGATACATGTGGTTGCTAAGGGTGCATTACTGACTTGAAATTATTATTTTTTAATAAATAAAGGGTCACAAAGAATTTGTATTTTATGTCTTCTTTACACAAAACTATAAAGAAGTAGTCCAGAAGCGTGTTGCTTACCTCAAGGGGGAGGATATATGGTCTTCCTTCGGTCAGTCTGGCCAGGAGAAGGGGGTGGTGAAGCAAGGAATGACCGTAAGCTAATATTGATGCTGCTATTTCTTCCGTGTTGTCCAATCTACCTAATATTGTTTAATTAAAAGAACATCAGAGAATGGCTCTGAAGGCTTTTGTTGGTGGAAACTATGTTTTCGCCCTTCTCCCGACCGCATTTGGCAAGTTTTGTTTTCCGGGATGCGCCCATGGCGGAGCGGTTAGCGCAAACCATGTTAGGAGGCCTTTAGTCCTCAACGCGGTCAGCCCTGGATCGACTCCGACCCGCGGCGCTTTGCCGCCTGTCTTCCCCCCTCTTACTGTCAGCTCACTGTCAATAAAACGCACACCACTAGAGCCCCAAACACATATAAATAAAATTTCCTGCGTCGCTCTCACACCGTCATAGGTTGGCTTCGGTGTGAGTGGTTGAAATAGCACGTCGATAAAGATGACAGACAAGTGGCTTATCCAATCATATGCAAGGATTTTTGATAAGGCCCAGCCTTCAATAAAGGCAATTCCTATGGAGATGTCCCAGAGGGATGTGAGTGGAGCTAGGCAGAGTGAAATACATCTGGCTAGAGTCAGGCTAGCAAAGTCATGGATATCAGGGATTTTTGTTTTAGCAGTTTAAAATTGTCTTGCCAAAATAAATTAATACAAATATATTTCCAGACAAAATTGGTGTATATCTGGTTATTAGATTTACTGCTTGCTTGAGCAGTTGTGTTTGACCAAACTTTCAAATACAATGACATTTATTCATCTCCCACTCTGAAAAGCAAAAGATGCTTAAATGCTACGAGGGTCCTTTGAAATCTTTGGTCAGTTAGTTTATTGCACCATTCATAGTTGTTCATGGAAGTAAAAAAAAATTGTCCTGGAAAGTAATGCAATTTTACATTTAACTTAACTTGGGAACTCACTAGAGGTGTGAGCCTACACTGGTCTCATGGTTCGGTTCGATTACAATTATCATGTCATTGATTCGGTTCAATTCGATATCGCGATGCATTGCGATGCACTGCATCCTCAATTTTCAATTTTACTTCAAAAGTGATGTATGCGTGCGCTCGCGTGAGTGACAAAAACAGAGACATTCCAGTTTAAGTTTCATGGGACTAAAGCCTGTGTATGCCATTAAGAAAATTAAATTCTGTCAAATCAATTTTGTTTTAAAGAAATGTTAATTTAAAAGCAGTGCTCATTCATCAGTGTATAATGCTACCCTTGAGACGCGCGCATCAACTGTCACCGAGTCCGCTGTTGAAGATGATCATACATTTACAATCACGCGTAACAACACAGAATAATTGTAATTTGACCATCGGGTGCGGAAGGGTTGCCATCTGTCCCCGTTTGTCCCGATTAATAACCTGTCCCGGGAAATGTATCCACTCTTCGAAAGGCTACGTGAATGTAGTTCAAACCGTGTAGCGCGTGCACGGCAGAGAGGGAGAGAGCGAGACCTTGCGTGTGTGAGCTAGTGTGCCACAAGAAGCGCATGTAACTTGCATGCGCATGTAAAAAGCGCATGTAAGAATGTTTAATTACTCGCATCTCGGCTCCCTCTGCCAGTGTATGCTACCGCAACAAAGCACATACGCGATAAATGACAGCAGAAAAGCGTCAGTACATTATAACCGCTTATGGTCTATTACTGAACCGATACTGAATCATCCTTGTCTGCATCGTAGCGCATCGACGAAACAATTAATTTCGACACCCCTAGAACCCTCTGCCTCTCTATACTTCACAAGCTAAACTGAACATTCGCCCTACTCCATCTTCATACTCAATGGAATTACTGCCATGTGGCTTGTTTGATCCATTTCTCTGCAGCCTGAGTTATATAATCTCTAGGACGCTGTTGCAGTAAAGTTTCATCAGGCATGTGGGATGATTGAGCAACATTTTCGATGACAGCTATTACAGACGCGGACACAGAAAGTCTTAAAATGGCTCTAAAATCACAGAGAGCCAGTTCTAAGCCTTTGGTTAAATTTTGTAATTCAACCAACCATGATCGACCACCAGCACTGATGCTGGGGAGTCTATTCACCAGAAGTTGCACATTACCAAATGAACAAGTAGAAGATTCCTCTGTTCTTAAATTACTGTGTGACAAGAGCATCTGCATTTTGTGGGACTATGAAAATGTGATTACATATAATGAATAATTTGGGGACCGTCCTGTGATGATCCCGTAATATTTTCTGTATCTACTAGTTTCTGCCGTTCTGCAATATCAGTATCTTTAACAAAACAATGCAAACCATTAACATTGGTCATAGATTCCTCAATTTTAGCTGCTTCCTTTGAGGATAACTTCAAAACTGACTCATGACTAAATGTAGGGTTAACAAAATCTGTCAAATCAACCGCAATACTATTAAGGTACAGTTTAACCTTAACTTTTAACTCAGTTTAGTTCTGCTTACTGTGTTTTTCCCAGGCCTGCGAATGAGCAAAAGCTGATAGGGTTTACTACTCTCTATTAATTAGCTAGATTGAAGTCTGACGGATTATATCTATTTATTTATTTAATATAACTAGGGCTATCAAACATTGAAAACCTTTTAATCACATTTTAATCGCAAATTACATTTAATGTTTGAAAGTATACATTCATTAGGCATTTTAAAATACTATTTTGCAATAGATAACGCTAGTTAGAATTGCACTCTAACAGAAGGCATTTTCCCTTTTTTTGTTTTTTCCCAATTTATAATGCCTCAAACAGATGTTTAATGTTCTCAAAAATTTTCAACAACTTTTCCAAACTTCTAACCTCTTTCAAACTTTTAGGCTACAGTTTAAAATAAAAATTTTCTCCAAAACTCACCAAGATGCAGCTGGCCGTGCTCTCTCTCCAATGCAACTCACCCATTCAGCTTGCAGCCAATACCTCAAATGCTTTACTGCATTGAAAGTTGTCCTGCACTTCAACAAACATCATTAATGCATCAACCTTTTTTTTTCAAATTCCCCTTTAGTTTTTTTTTTATCCATATTTTTACCCATCACTTTTTACTTAACAAAATTAAATCTGCCCCCAGTCACTGCTCTTATCTTGAGGCCCACGCACGTGGAGAAATTCACACCATCCTGGAGACACGTGCGCACACAGAAATACACACGCAGACACTCACACTATGCAGAGCCGCAGGCCCCACCAGTTTCTCTTGTAGCACACTCACACAGCATAGATCCCAATCACAACCAAGACATTCAAAATATTAGACAATAACAAAACATAACATTTAAGACAGCCAGCGCATCACGGAGGGACCCTTGTCCTTTCCGTAGTCGACAGAACATTTCACTTATTTTAATACCTCGTTAGTCTAACTGTCGTGCTCAGAACCCAGTTCTGACGCTAGAGAACAATCCAATTGTCCTCCTGGGGCACCTTTTAATCCATTTCTCTTTTATAGCAGCTCACCATTTAAGGGTATTGCTGTCCTAGCCTCAACTTAAAGATGTTATGTATCTTGGCAGTTCCTATCCCCTGCTTCTTTTTGAGTGTCCCTAATTCTCAAGAGGTAGCGCACACCTCAGCCCTAATATAACACCAGTTTGACAGGCTGGTTTCCGTGTGGCAAGTCCCCGGACACATTTTTTTTTTGCCTTTATGTTATACCTTTTTATTTTGTTTTATTGTATTTTTTCGACAGCCTCACCACTTACGGCTTCTTGGCTTTTAATCTATTTAAGTTTACATAGACATACACATAAATCCCATTCAATCATTTCTCGGTTTCAACATAAATTCCATTCAAACCTAGTTGTACTGTTCACCCTCTGATATTTTGAGAAGAGAGTATCTTAAACCACAGCACCACTTAATTTAGCTTACACATCTAAGGTTTAGCCAATGGAGAAAAATCTCCTTACATTTTTCCGGTCGACCGGTGATGCTCAGAATTAGTCCTCTTTTCGTGTCCAATTTTCAAACAGACTCTTACTCACAGCCAAAATCCGAGGGTCACGGCACCATGATAAAGATCGGGTTTACCGGCCTGCTGTTACATGTCTATTGAAAACCCATCTTTCCCCAGTTCCGGATTTGGCCGCAAGTGAGAAGATATTAATCAAGAGGTAGAACAGTTTAAATGCATATTTAATTCATAGAAATTAAATATGGAGACAGAGTATACATTTACCAATCAAGATGATTTCCCTGCGCGGTCGAGAAGTCTGTCTGAAGTATGCTTTGAACAAAAACTCTTTTTATCAACTTTAAAACTCTTCCTGCTCGGTCAAGGGGGAGGATGACTAACCTCCTCTCCTTCCACCCCCTCAGGGCAATAAACCACCCTGTTATTCTACCCAGCAACAGAGAGGGGAGACACCCCTACCAAGATATATTTTTTAATTCTTAACAGGGCTCAGGCTCATGTGACCCCTGAAGCCATGCGATCAGGGCAAACCATCCCACAGGCTTGCCAGGTGACTAGCAAAACAAACGTGCAAATACCACCACAGACTGCAGGTGTACCTCTCAGATTAGTCATCCTGAAAGGACAACAAATACAGAGCACACAAGTTTTCTTTGAACCACTTTCTTACTTCCAGGAATCCAACCTGGTAATCTGGGGCACGCCCCTGCTTGAGCTGAACAACCGCTCAGCTCACCTTCTGGTGGAGAATCCAACCCACATACCGATCCAAGTGGTGGTGAAAAAACCTCTTGGGGTGCTCATCGAAAGCTCCTTCCACGACTTTGAGCTGAGCATTCCCGTCATTGGAGACCTGCCCTTATCCTTGACCGGCAGACAAGTCTCTCCAGACACCATGTTTACTTTCCCTTCCAACATGATCCAAATCAGGCGACATGAAGCTCTGCCTTCTGGATCCCTTTGTGGTGCAACGCTTGAAGCTGAAGGAAACCTGTTGGTGTATGCAATAGCAACCAACCCAACAGAACCAGCACAAAATTAACCAGAGAACCAGGACTCACCCACTGAGCCCTACCCTGGTCTCGAAACAGAAATCATGCAGCAGCTGGAAAAAGCTGATGCACTGACCACTGAAACAGAGAGAACAGCACTTAAAGAGCCAATTCGTTTCAAAGATTCCAATGATTGTGGGATCATATTGAAACATGTCCATGACTCACCAGTAGGAGGACACAGAGGCTACAAAGCTAATCTGAAAACTCTCCAACAGGTGGCGTACCGGCCTTCAATGGCCCAGGACACCCAGGAGAATTTACAGGGCTGCTTAACCTGCTGTCAGTTACAACCCACACGACCGCTAGACCGAGCCCTGCTTCAGCGAAGAGGGGTTACATTTCCGTGGTCACATTTGCAGATTAACTGGATCGGTCCAGTCCCCAAATCGTCAAGAGGTAACAAATATCTTTTGACAATAACATGCAGCTTCACAGGATGGGTCGAATGTTTGCCGGCACCGAATGACACCGCTGTCACCACAGCAGTCC